>NW_024374701.1:1080080-1114596 GCF_014805655.1 Passer montanus
ATATCCCCCCTCATCCCCCCAGCATCACCCCAACTCCCTTTCAGCCCCCCCAAGAGTGAATCCCCACCAATGTCATGGAGGTATCCCCCAAAATCCTCACCCTCGGTCTGCTCCCCCAGCCCAGCTCGCCAGCATTTCAAGGAATTTAAGGCTAAAACCACCCCATGAGGGGGAGCCCAGCTGCAGGGAGCCCTTCCCCCAGGCTGGCTGTTCAGAGCACCCCAGCATCCCCTCCTTGCCCTCCCCACCTCCCTGCAGTGCCCTGCTCCCAGCAGCACAAATTATTCAGGATTTTTTCCATGTGTGCCCTGCTGGGCAGCATCGGGGGGGTTGTGGAGGTGTGTGGGTGCCCGGATGTTCTCCCAGGGCCATTTCTCTGTCCCCGTGTCCCACTTGTAACCTCCACCACTGCCCTGAGCTGGGCAGTCCTCAGCCCTCAGCAGCTCTGGGGGGGCATCTTTGAGAGACCCCACTCGCAGCCCCGAGGATGGGGGAAAGACTGAGATCCTCATGCCAGGTTTGGGAGCCCCTGGGGCTGATATTTGCCTGGGATGGGTCCCTGTCCTTCAGTCTAATCCTTCCCCTCTTCCAGCTTCAGGGGGAAAAATATCAGAGTGGGAAAACAGGAGCATGTCTGACATTGTTCCCTCTGTCACAGGCAAAGGCAAAGCCAAAGCAGCCGTGAAAAATCATCAACAATTGGTTTTGGCAACAAGAGGCAAACCAGAGCTTTCCATGAATTTTTTTTTTTTTTTTTTGCTAGAAAGGTTGCTTTTCTTCCAGAGGGAGCTTGAAGGATGGCTTCTGGCCAGCATCGTCCCAAAGCCATCTCCCTGGGACAGCGAAAACCTGGCCCAGATTTAGGAAAACCCTAAGCCACAGGATCAGGCCCCCACACCCCTGGGGTCTGCAGTTGGGGTCTGCACCCCGTTGTGCCCCATGACCTGGAGCTGCCACGGGGGTTTCGCTGCTGCAGGCACAGCTCGAGGTGCCCCAGGCCAGCAGAGGGTGGTGGGGGCACACTGGGGCATCTCCCCGAGGGCTGGGGTGTCCCACACCCTGCAAGGATGTGTTTCATCCCTCTGGATCCTGCCACGGCCAAGGGACGCCCTGAGAGGGGCTCCTGCCCCCCCGAGCTGCCCCAGCTGTGTCCTGGGGGGATAAAGGCTTATGGGGGGGACAAACCCCAGAGCCAGCAGCAGGCAGGGAGCCCCAGGAGCCTCTGTGCACCCCCAAACACCTCTGTGCACTCCAGATGGCTCTGGGCAGCCCCTCAGATGGCACAAGCAGCACAGGACTGCCCCAAAGCCCCCCTGTGCCCCCCAACCCAAAACCCTGCTGCAGGACCAGGGGCATCACCCCAGGCTGCAGCAAACTGGGGCGTGCTGTGTGAGGGGACACGGAGTTAATCAGGTTGTGTCCTGCTGAAATCACTGTCCCTTCCTGCTGCTGCCTGTCCCTTCCACCGTGGGGGCCAGGGGCTGCTCAGCCCCCCCAAAAAACACATTTCACCCCTCCCAGAGGGGCTGGGGCTGGCAGCCCCCCTGCCCCGGGGTGAGGGCTGCAGGAGCAAACACCCAGAGACACACTGAGAGGTTTTTCTTGGAGTGTTTCACAAGGCTGGGAGTGGGGTGGCTTTTCTGGGGGTGTCTGCAAAGCCGGGCATTGGGTGGGCACCCCACTGGAGCTGCAGCGGGTTGGGGGTGCAGGGACACCCCGGAACGAGCAGGGAGGGAGTTCCAGCGCATCTGCACAGAAATTAAAAAGAAATCCAGAAGGAGGAAAAGAAGGAGAGGAAAAGGCGATGTTCGGGGGCAATAAAAAGGGTTAAAGCAGCGCAGAGGAGGAGAGGTGAAGGACGAGGGCTGGCGGAAAGGGGGGAGAGGCGGGGAGAGGTTGGGGAGCTGGGCTGGGTGAGAACATCCTGTACCCTCGGGTAGCAGCGGCCGGGGGCCGGGGGGGCACCGGGGCGGAGGATGTGCCACACACCTCCCTGGGAAGCAGGGCACCCTTGGGTGACCCGGAGGGGGTGGGTTGGCACACTGGGGGGGCGATCCTGCTGATGGGGTGAGCCTGGGGAGGGTCTTGGGCTGCCCTGGGTCCCTTCAGTCTCACATTCCCCGCTGCTTTAGGGCAGGGGAGGAGGAGGGGGCACCCCAATGATTGCACCCCTCTTTTCCCTGTCCCCCACAGGGACCCTCGCTGCAGCAAAGCCCTGCTCAAGGATGCCCCGCTCTGCCCTGAGGGGTCCCCACCCTGCCGGGGTGTCCCCTGTCCCCACCCTGCCGGGGTGTCCCCTGTCCCCACCCTCTGGGGGTGTCCCCACCCTGCCGGGGTGCCCCTGTCCCCACCCTGCCGGGGGTGCCCCCTGTCCCCAGGGCTGCCAGCGCCCCACACGCGCCAGGGGCCCCTTCCTGTGTTTGTTAAGACGCCGTGAGTCAGGCGTCTGGTTTTCGGTTTAAGCCAATATTTACCAGCCGGGAGCTGCCAAAACAAAGCTGCGGCTTCACCAGTAAATATAGGGCTGAGATGGGGCGGGGCGAGGGGGGGATTTATGCGACCCCCACCTCAGCACAGCCCCCCCCCCCCCTCAGCCCAGCCCCCCCCCCCCTTCCCACTTCTCTGGTGCCCCCCTCGCCCTTCTGCCAGCGTGGGGACACCGCAAAAACGGGGACACCACAAAAGCCCCATGGAGCACCCCAGAGTTTAGCCCTGCCCCAAAGATCACCGCTCCTCCTTCCAGGGGACCCCCACTGCAGGACTCGAGGGGTGACAGGGCTGGGGGCATTTTGGGGACCCCCACTGCAGGGCTCGAGGCTTGGCAGAGTTGGAGGCATTTCGGGGACCCCCATTCCAGGATTCGAGGGGTAGCAGAGCTGGGGACATTTCGGGGACCCCCAGGCTGCGCTGCCCTGGGCCGGGGGTCCCTGCCGGGCCGGGGTCCCTGCCGGGCCGGGGGTCCCTGCCGGGCCGGGGGTCCCTGCCAGGCTGCTGTCGCTGCCCTCTGCCGGGGCTGGGCGCTGCTCGCATCCTGCCCCTGCCAAGAGCACGGAGCTGCAGCCGGGGCCGGCCCTGGGCAGGCAGGGCTCCCCGGGTCCCCGGTGCGTGCCCCAGGAAATGCCAGCCTCTCCGGGGTGCTGCGGGGCAGCGTGTGGGGCTGGGGACCCCGCACGGGTGGGGGGTCCAGGCACAGACCCCGTGTGCTGTGTGCCCCCGCCTCTGGGGCTGCTGTCCCCATCCCTGTCCCCTGCCACCCCTTACCCCCACCTCATCCTGCACCAGTGAGGACATTGGTCTGGTGGCCTCCTGCCAGGACCACCACGACAATAACAGGACCCTCCACATTTGAACCACCCACCACAAGTTTAAAATCCAGCTCAGAATTTTCTCCCCTTGCAGCCCCTCTGAGCCAGACTGGCAAAGCCAGCAGGTCCCCATATTGTCCCCATGTTCCCCTTCCCCCAAGCTGTGCCACCCTCCCAGCTGTGTCCCTGGTGTTTCTGCAGGTGCAGACCCCCAAGCTGCCAGTCCCCCTTGTCCTGAAAATGAAGTTTCCAGGGGGTGCCCCCAACCTTTGTGGCCTCCCCATCTGGTGCAGAGCCCTCGGGGCTGTGGGGAGTGGAGCTGTGCCTGGTTCTTGTGATCCCCAGGGACAGAAAAACATGGAGTGAAATCTGCACTGGAGAAGCCAAGAACTCCCTCCCTGATGATCCCCTCACCTGCTGCTGCTTCCACAGCTCTGCCAGACAGGTGCCTCCTCTTCCTCACCCTGCTGTGTGCCACAGCAGGAAACAAACCGAGGCAAGCACAGCCCAGCAGCCCCCTCAGATCCTGGGGCTGCTGCACCTTCCCCTCCCCTGCACCCCCTTTTCCCAACTGCCCTGGAGCAGAGCTCAGCCCACGCCTTGCTGCTGGCCCAGCCCAGCCTGCTGCATGACTGCACACACATACAGGTAAAGCATCGTGTCCAGGTGGCTTCTTCAGGGACATCTGACCCTGCTGTCCCTGTCCTGGGCCAGGGACCTGCCTCGAGTGAAAGCACCACCGTGCAGCTCTGCAGAAGCTGGTCTTTATTCAAATCCTTGCACAGCTAGAGCCAGGAATGCCTGGAGAGGGGGAGAGGCAGGGGCGGCACAGAGGGGCACAGGGGGGCTCTTTCTTCACCGCCTCCTGGAGTCCCGGGGGTCCCTGCAGAGCCCGAAGTCCTTGTTGGTGATGGAGCCCACGATGGTTTTGTCGGCGTCGCAGGTCAGGCCGTTCTCACAGGGACACTTGTAGTACACCCCATAGATGCTCTGCAGGGAACGGCGACTCAGTGCAGCGTGGGGGACGTGCCCCACGCGTGCCCAGCCCTGGCAGCAGGGCTGCACCTACCTTGGGAGAGCACTCCTGGGTCTCGGCTGCCCTGGGGGCGCAGCGGGCCAGGCTGAGCCCGTCGACGCGGTGGCAGCAGCCGCTCTTGCACTGGGCACTCTGCAGGCACAGCTCCCCGATGTCCTGCGGCACAGGGCAGGGCCTGAGCACCGGCTGCCTCTTTGCTGCCCTTCAATCTCACCCTAGCTGTGAGCCCAGGGGGTTTGGGGGGTGTTGAGCACCAGCGCTGCCCCCATGCCCCAGCCTCCCGCTCTGCAGCATTTCCTCAGGCTGGCCCAAAACACCACCCAGCTCACAGTGCGTTTTTGCTGGACTCACAGGAGGGCTGAGACACCACATTTCCCCTCTCCAGGCCCTGTGAACCACGCAGGGTGGGGGTCCTGGCTGGCTCAAGCAGCTGAGAGCTTGTCTGATCCATTTTCTGCGTTCCCTACCCCTTTATAGAGCTGATTTCCCAGGCTCCAAGCTCCCTCACAACACCAGAAAACCCCTCAGGCCCCTCCAACCCTCCCTTGCAGCCGTGGGACCCTCCTGTGCCGAGCACAGGGCTGCTCTCCCCTTACCAGGTTCATGATGAGCCCTCGCTCCTGCTGCTCTGCCAGGGCTGGGGCCAGGAGCAGCAGGGCCACGAGCAGGCAGGCAGGCAGCACGTTGGCCATGGTGGGCTCGGTGTGGCTCTGCAGGGGCCAGCAGGGGTTTTTTATAGCCACAATTCTCCATCAGCTGATGTGGCTGCTCCTATCACACCTCAGCTCGTGGCATTGGGGCTGCGGTGCCCAGGGCAAGGGCCCAGCCATGCCAGGGCTCCCAGGGCTCCCAGCTCCTGTCCCCAGGTGACTGTCCATGTCAACCTGCCCTTAGCAGCTCCTTTGGCCAAAGGGAACACAAGATAAAGGCACTGCTGTGCTTCTTCTTCCTGCTGGCAGCAGTGGGGCTGGACTCTCTGCAGTGCCCTCCTTGCTGGGTGCTGCTGGTGGCTCCTGGGCAAAGTGAGGGCTGGCTGCCCTGGCAGGAGCTCTGCCCCATGGGGAAGCCACCCGATCCTCCATCTCTCCAAAGGAACCACGGGCACCAAGAAAACTGCTGGAGAGAGTTCACATTGTGCAGGAAAGCACAGCCCCCTGCAAGAGCCAGAGCCCACCAAGGTCCCCAGCCAGGGCCAGCACCTCAGCCTGCCCTGCCAAGTGCTTGCCCTGTGCCAGTGCCTGGGGTGTGGGGCTGATAAAAAGAAAACAACCCTGGGAACAGCACAGATTTTGGTGCCCACAGCGGCTTAGCTGTTCTAGGACATGATTAATGGCCACAAAACGCTGGCCTTGGGCAGCCAGGGGAGGGATGCTGGGGCTGGCCCTGGGTGACTGTCACACCCTCACGTGGCACTGTGCCCAGGACAGGAGCTGCACCTGGGGGGTCACCCAGGATGCAGGGCAGGTGTGGCTCCTGCAGAGAGGTCCCAAGGTGGCTGCGAGTGCCCGCAGCCCTCTGGGGGTGCCCATTCTCCCGGGGCAGCAGGACAGGGGCCCTGGCAGAGACCTGGCCCTGCCCAGGCGCTGGCTGGCACCCCGGGGTGTCCTGCTGGCAGGATGGGCCATGTCCCTCTCTGCAGTGGAGCCGTGGGGATGCCCCAGTGATGCAGCAGCCCCTGTGCCCCCCAGCAGTGCAGGAGGGCCCTGGTGACCAGAGGGGAGCAGCCAAGGGGACACAGAACCTGGAACACCCCACAGGGCACGCAGCAGAGCCCGGTGGGACCGTGGGGGTGATGGCACAGCCCCTGGCACGCTGTGTGGGGGCCAAGACACATCCTGGGTCTCATCCTAACACACATCCCGGGGCGTGTGGCACATCCTGGGGCACAGACAGGGGTGTGGGGTGCAGCCCAGGCACATCCAGGGTGTGCAGGGCACGGCCCAGGGCATTACTGGGGGCACAGAGTGCACCCCTGAGGGCACTGCAGGGCACGGGTGGGGAGGGGACAGAGTGCACCCCTGAGCACATTGCAGGGCACAGGGACACTCCGGGGCACAGCCCAGGGCATTACTGGGGGCACAGGGGGACAGAGGGCACCCCTGAGAGCACTGCAGGGCACAGGGACACTCCGGGGCACAGCCCAGGGCATTACTGGGGGCACAGGGGGACAGAGGGCACCCCTGAGAGCACTGCAGGGCACAGGGACACTCCGGGGCACAGGGACACTCCGGAACAGACCATGGGGGGCAAACTGGGGATATCTGGGTTACCCCAGGGTGCATCTCAGGGCGCACGAAGGAGGCGAAGGGCGCATCCCGAGAGAGCATCCCCCGGGCGCGCCCTGGGGACGGAGCATCCCGGCAGCGCATCCCGAGCGGCTGCGGCAGAGGGGTCGCTCCGGCTCCTCGCGAGCCCCCCCCGGCTCGGCGGGGGTGGGAGGAGAAATCACCGCCCCCCGGGGCGGTCCCGCCGCTGCCGGAGCCTCCCGCCGCCCCCGCTGCCGCCGGGCGGGGCCGGAGCGGGACCGGAGGGGAGTTTTTGCAGGTTTTTTTGTTGTTGTTCTGAGTGGGGGGAGAGAAAATGGTCACAGGCAGTTCTGGCTGGACGGACAGGTACTGCTGCATTTTAGGAATTATTTTACAAAGTGGGCAGGCTAAGGGAGGATCAATTTCCTGGCCTTTGCTCTGAACCAGGGCACAATTTCACAGAAATTATTTCTTTCCCGCTTTCCCCATTTCTCTGTTAGTTACAGGGAAGATTCATTCTGTATGCAGAATAAATTTATTTATTTGAATAGATTTATTTATTAAATAGATTTATTCTGTGTGCAGAACCAACTGCTTTTCCATGAAGAGAAATCCTCTCTGCAAAGCAAGGAAGCTGCCTGCTCACCTTGCTGCTGGCTTGTCCCCAAGCCAAGGGAAAAGAAAACATTGGCAAAGGACAAGGCCACTGCCCCAGAAGGGGGTTCTGGTTTCCTGAGCACCTGGTGGCAGAGAAGGAGCGCAGGTGTGGGACAAGGTGCATTTAAGGAGGCTGCAGATGTCCTTGAGGAGCAGGGACAAACATCTGCTTCTCCTCCACGGGGTTGTTTCTTGTGAGAGAGGAGTCAGGGACTGCCTCACATCTGCAGCACGTGAAGGGCTTTTGTCAATCATGTCCAAAAACCTCGTATATTAACTCATCCCAAGCCTGGTCATTGTTTTTGCCCAGTAAATACAATTTCTCTGAGCGGGGGAAAAAGGCACTTCTGAGATTCTGGGGCACGAGCTGCCCTTCAGCAGCCTGCTGGCACTGGGGACCCCATGACCAGGCTGGAGCAGCTGCCAGGGCTGTGTGTGAGCTCTGAGGGCAGTCACAGGAGGAGCTGCTGCTGGAACCACCACAGCTGAGCAAGCAGAATTAATCTGCCCACAAAGCTGCTGCTGACAGCAGCTCCACCTCAGCAAACCCCGAGCTGGAATCAGCTGCAAGGTGCTAGGCCAGGGTCTCATCTCACACAGACCAAACCCATTCCAGCTTTGTTTGGAGATATTTCCTGGGAGTGACAGGGCCAGGGCTCTGTGCAGAGGGAGCAGAGATGTTGCCTGGGCAACGCTGTGACAGGAGATGCTGGTGCTGGGCGTCCTTGGCACAGCAGATCTGCTCCTCCCTGCCTGTGCAGCACAGCAGAGCCCAGCACAGGGGATGAGCCCCCACAGGGCCTTCAAGGGACAAGCCTGTGGCACCTGATGTGTTTGCAGCGTGATGTTTGCTCCTCCAGCTGCTCTCTCCACTTCAGTGTTGGTGCCTGGAAAATAGAATTCACCTTTCCAGTTGGGGTGAGTATAAAATAAAACCTTTAGCTGAAAGCTTGCAGGTGAACAACATGGCAAAAAGCACATGTGGTGCAGTAATTCTGCAATTTTTATAAGGTCAGGAGATTAGTGCACTTATCATACACTGTGTCCAATCAAAGTTAGTTGGCTAGGTAATAATTCCTGGGGCCCTGACCCTCTGGAAGCATTCCAGAGGGGTTTTTTGCCCCACTTTTGTTGTGTCTGGTCCAGATTGGAAAACAGAACGTTCTTGAAGTTGGTTTTCTTGTTGAAATAAGATTAAACAATATTTAGGAATGTTCTTACAAGGTTAGCTTACTATTCCTAAAGGTAGAGAAGAAAGATTAGAAAAATACTGGAAGCTACAGCAATCTACAAAGCTATGAACTTACGTAAAACATAAAAAGCAAAAAATCTTCTGCATCACCAGGAGCTCAGTGTGTACTAGAAAGCTGCAGCAATCTACAAAGCTACGAAGTTACATAAAACATAAAAAGCAAAAAATCTTCTGCATCATCAGGAGCTCAGTGTCCTTCTGTCCCTGCAGCTACGGGGCTGATGATCGGGTGCCTGATCTACCCTGATGGTTGGGAATCAGTCTTGGAATAAGACTAAACAATATTTAGGAATTATAAGGTTAGCTTACGTAAAACATAAAAAGCAAAAAATCTTCTGCATCACCAGGAGCTCAGTGTGCCCCTGTCCCTGCAGCTACGGGGCTGATGATCGGGTGCCTGATCTACCCCGACGGCTGGGACTCGAGCGAGGTGCGCAGAATGTGCGGGGACAAAACTGACAAATACACGCTGGGCGCGTGCACCGTGCGCTGGGCCTACATCCTGTGCATCATCGGCATCCTGGACGCCCTCATCCTCTCCTTCCTGGCCTTCGTGCTGGGCAACCGGCAGGACAACCTCCTCCCCTCGGATTTCAAGGTGGAGAGTAAAGGTGGGTGTGGGGGCATCGCTGCTGCACAGAGGTTCAGCCCCGCAGGGCCCCGAGAGGCTGCCTGGAACAGAGGCAGAATAAAGGAATAAAGGAATAAAGCAGATTTGTGAAAAGGACTTCAAAGGATGCGCCTTGGGCAGTGCAAGAGCCTGGCTGTGGCTCCACCCGAGATGGACTCGGAGTTTTCACACTTTTATAAGTTTTGGTCCGTTTCCATGTTGGGGTTCATGGTCCAGTTTCAGCTCCAGGTTGTGCAGTCCCATCCTCCCAGGCTGCTCTCCTCAATTCCCTGTTGTTTGCACTTTTTGGGCCTTTTGAGCCTTTTTGTTGTTTGCACTTTCTGGGCCTGAAGCTGCAGTGGTCTCCTTGGTTCTGGGGTGCAAAAGAATTGTTGTGTGTGACTGAGCTGTGAGGAGAACTTGCTGACACTTTCTATGAGTTCAGAGTTAAATACCAGTGCAGCACAGAATCTGGAAAATGTGAAAGGTACAGCTGAGGGCACCCAGGTCGTTGCTGTTGCTTGGGTGGATGCTGGGTGGCTCCATCCCTGCCACAGTCACACACTGCTCTGCAGGGAGGCAGAGCCAGCAGCAGGCAGAAAACTGATGGAGAGCAAGGCAGGAGCCCAAATTCACCCAGATTACATTTCCCAGGCCTCTGGGGCTTTCTCATCTTGTTTTAAATGTCTTCCTTTTTGAAAGCAAACCTGCAAAACACACTGATCCTTTCAGCTTTACACACTAACTCTGCAATTCTTTTTGTTTTACAGAAGAGGGAAATGACTGACAGAGCCGATCACCACGTAAGTGAAAACCCACACAGATTTTTAATATTCCCAGCATCCACAATGTCACTGTTGTATTCTGATTACCAAAGCATTGAAAGCTGATTTTGGTACTGGAGTCACATTGGTTTTATTTGTGGCTAAAGAAGAAATTGTCTTTGCTTTGCCTCCCAAAACTGGGAAAGCACAAACCCTTGCCAAGTACAAAATAAAAGAAGCATAAAATTTGAAGTCATACCACATTTCCCAACAGCTGCCTTACTTTCTGTTCCCAGGGACATCCAGAGCTCTTCTTCCATCAGCCCTTTTCTTTGAAGTGACTCTTCTAGGAAGCCTAAATTTACCAAATTCTGTGGATTTTCTACAGCTGTTTTCTTCACCCATGGGGCTGCTCTTGGCTCACAGCTCTTGTGGAGCTTCTTTGGTGGGAAGAGCCCAAAATGGACACAAAGTTTTTCTGAGTCCATCAGCAAGAGGGAGAAGAGGGCAAGGATGGCAATTTGCTGCTTTTGGGGGGGTTTGTACATGTTCTTTCAAGGAAATTATTTATGAATAAAAAAAAAATCAACACCACCAGAACATCAGTGTTTTGGGTTTTGTGCTGGTCTCCTGAGGGCAGAGGAAACCCTCTGCCATATTCCAGGTCTCCCTTTTACTGGAAAAATACCATGACAGGCCAATTCCCATGAATCAGTTTCCTGCCCTGGGC
This sequence comes from Passer montanus, assembly GCF_014805655.1. Classification (NCBI taxonomy): domain Eukaryota; kingdom Metazoa; phylum Chordata; class Aves; order Passeriformes; family Passeridae; genus Passer; species Passer montanus. The sequence continues at coordinate 1,090,681 of NW_024374701.1, forward strand.
AACAATCACCAAACCTCTGGAAAAGGGCACTTTCCTGGGGAAAAAAAAAAAAGAAAACCAGACAGCAAAGCCAGAGCTGGGCTGGGCCAGCACCTGCAGAGCACAGCAGATGGTGCCAGTCAGCAGCAGCTCCCTGCACCACCCAATTAACCTGATTAAGCCATCATTTCCCATCCGTGCAGCACCCAGCCATGGCAGCCCTTGGCACAGCTCATTTCTGCAGAAGACAAAGCAGCAATTACCTGCTCAGAGCCACAAACCAGCCTGCATTATCATTTTCATCTCTACTCGCTGTGAATTGCTGGTTCCTGCAGGACTCCAGTTCAGTTCAGTTCTAACAAATCCCTTCCCGTGTTATGCTTCCCTCTAAAAAATGTCTGGGAAGGTTTTACTGAGACTTTTGGCTAGATAAAACAGCAGATATGACAGATTGAAGAAAAATGTATTTTAGAATGGAAAGATTCCAGCAGAGTTGTCCTATTTTTTACTCTTCTCCCCTTTTTAAACTGGATCACAACACCAGCAACAAAATCTTTACCTGTCTCATTCTGGAAATCAAAGCTGAGTGTTCACTAGTGAAGCAAATTCCACCCCTGAGCCCCTGACTCAGAACAGAATCACAAGGGGAATGTATGAAGACTAGGGCTCAGTTATTAAATAATCTGTTTATTGCAGGGCTTTCACAAAGGAAAAAAAAAAAAGACAAGGCACCCAAGTAGAAAGAATAAAAATGTATTTTCCTTCAGGTTTTTAGACTGACACAGCAAGTACAAATCCTTTAGTGTGAGCATGTCACAGCAGTTTGGAAATGAACAGACCCCAGGGAAGGAGCAGAGGTACAGAACTGTGACAGTGCTCCTGCAGGGCTGCAGCTCACAGGCTGCCTCTAGCCCTGGCTGCCAGGGTGGAAAAACCCCCCTGAGTCAGGGCTGGCAGAGGGAAGGGAAGGAAGGATGGGCAGGGGCTCTCAGCAGTCAGAGAGTGCAGACCCTGCACTGGGAAATGTTCCTTCATCAGGACTGGGTGAGCTGTCAGGACCACAGGAATTGTTTGCCCTGCCAGTGTTACCTTCACAGTCAGCTGGAAGCCAGTACTGTCTGCAGTCCTCCTGCAACAGATACAGGAGTGACCCACAACTGGAAAATGCCAGATAAAAGGAAGAAAAAAAAAGGTTAACTCAGAATTAAAACACTTTTTGGTATGTTACCTGCCTTTTTATTATTATATGCATAGAGAACCTGATCTACCACTAAAGGAACATGCAGCATGATTTGCATAAATAAGCCAAACCAGGCTCTGAACTGGAGAAAGAAACTCTGCTCACGTGGATGAAATGACCTGGTTTGTGAGTGAATGATCCTTACAAACCACAGCTCCCAAACACACACACAGGAGTGACACTAACAGAGGTCTTGGCAGCTTTGGCAATGGAAATGGTCTTGGATAGCATCTGCATGGTCTCCAGCAACTTCTGTCCCCTGCAAGCCACCACAACCCCAAAGGCCCCTTTGGTCCAGAGTAAGGAAGGGACTCTGAAGTCTCAGTGCTGCCAAATCTTGCCTAGAGAAGAGTGGGATGCTCTGTAACAGGATGGGCAAGTCTAGAAGAAGCCATCACAGAACTATCAAATGCCACAGTCATTGAACTTTTAATTAAAATGAATCCATTTAACCCATTATATCCAAACCCCCTCTGAGAAGTTTACATAGAAACCCCATAGAACATTTCTTACTCGGGGTAACTCTAGAAACAGCTTCTAATCCAGTATCTAGGTGGAAAAGTCACTTCTCTTCCACTTCTGCTAGCTCTCTTCTTGTGCTAATGGCCCAGAAAATAAAAGGCAGTCCCATGTTGGGAAGTTATTTCTGAAGGCCTGCACCTGAAGCAAATTAAAAGAAATCTTTACACTGGAATTTCAAGTGTTGATTCTCAAAGTCCAGGGCTGCAGCATGGCTGTGATACAGCTGCTGCAACCCTTCCCTTGGAAAAAAAAAAGTGAATGGTCAAAAATGACAAGTCAGAGCACAGTGCACCAGTGAAAGCCAATCTCTCATGAATACCACCTCAAGCAAGGCAAAAAAAGTGCCAGTAAGGGATAAAAACCCCCAAAAGGTATGGCTCACTATCATGTAAAGAGTTGCCTGCAATGAGGCTCTCTCTGCAGGCTGAGGGTGCACCCATCTGCTGAGGGTTGTGCGTCGAGTCAGGTCCAGCTCTTGCTGATTTTGCTGTCACCTTTCAGTCACAGGTGTTGAAGTAGAAAACATCACCAAATCCAGAAACTATTCTGACTATCAAGGGCACGGGGGAGGAGAAAAAGTAAATGGACAGGGCACTTTGGAGGAAGAAGTAAAGCATACTAAAACCTAGGTTTAAAAAGCTCTTTCAAAAGCAGCTAGAACTAAATAAACGTTTCTGACTGGAAAGCAAAGAACACAGAGTGATGGAGGATTTCAAGGTCTTTGCTCTGCCAAGGATCTGGCACCACCTTGATGCCAACTGTTACTTCTCACCCCATCAGTAGCTACTGATCAACAGTGGGAAATTTGACTCCTGAGTCAGTGAGATCTTCACGGGAAGAAAGGAGAGTTGGAATTTAGCTAAGGGAGATATCCGAGCCTGGGTGAGCTCACATCTGTCACACACGGTGCTCTGCAGTGAGGAGACTGAGGAAAACATCTCTTATTCTAGTCAATTAGTCTTTGGTGAAGCCCAATCAAGGCAAAAACACAGATGATGCCCACTGGCTGAGGAGAGTCCCCATTAAGTCACACAAACAAACTCAGCAGAACAGGTTAGATTTATCTAAAATCTTGGAAGCCTTGAAGGAAGAACTCCACACTGAAAGTGAACAAGGAGAAAAATGGACCTGGGAAAGGGCAGCTGGGTGTGTAGGCTATGCTGTAAACCAGAGTTTAACGTTGTGGCATTGCTTGGAAGCTTCTAGGAGTTCAGCCAGGGGTGCCTGAGACATTCTGCTGCTGTGGCTCGTTTCTCTGGGATCAGCTCCAGCATAGGGAGTAAGAAGTCTGTGAATCCAGCTGCCTCATCTTGGGCCCACTCGTATTTTTCCACCAACACTTCAAAAAGGCCCCAGGGCTTCAGTTTGGTGATGTGCTTCAGATCACCTGAAAAACCGAGACAAATGGTGTAAGATACAGGAACAGAGCAGCTCAGTAAAACTGGCTGAACAGCTAAACACGACAGAGTGAGCTCAGGGGCTGTTCTGAGGGAACACAAACTGCTAGGCCATGCTGAAGGGAGAAGTCAATGATATTAAACCCCCTTTTCTATCTGCTTTAGAGCCTGTTATAAAAATGTACTTCCTCTTTTTTCACCTCCTGCTATTTCAGTTCCCCTATCAGCAAATATTAACTTCATTAAATCACCAATTGTGCTGCTTGACATAACAGATAAAGTGTGCCACTGACTGTGGGACACATGCAGTGCATGGAGCACTGTTTGAGAAAGCAATACACTGCTAATAAAGAAAGGCTTGTTTTACAAACAGAGTTATAAAACTAGGTCAAACCTAATTTTTTGACTCAATACATATCTGGGGTACTCAGGACTTTATGATAATGTTCTGTGCTTTGGGCAACATGGCTCATGATGCCAGGCACTATTTAAGGTGCCTTACATTTAGCTGCAGTTTTACTGATAAAGCATTTCATAAAACAAAGGAAAGACTTGAAGATGGCATCTTTGCTGGCACCTATTTCTAACAGGCATTTCCAGCAAGACACTCCTGTGTATTTGGGCAAGGGATGAGGGGATAAAGTGATATTTGCTTTGTTTCCATTTACCTTTCTTGGTGAAAAACTCCTTGGAATATTTTCCTGCCAAAATGAGCTTGCGAGGTATTTTCCCCAGAAGTTCTATGATCAATGCAATATGATCTGCACGTGAAAAATAAAAAACCAAAAAAGACAGTGAGATTCATCCACACAAAAGCTCTCTATGCTACTTTCATGCTCTGGGATATAAGGATAAAGACATTATCCCTTAAAATTACTTTGGAGACCCACCTGAAACCAGGTTACACTAAAGCAACAGCAAAGATGAGGAGCAAGGGGAACACAAACATGGGCAATTTGAGGTGCAATCAGTTTGAGACACAAGGTAGAGAATCCAGCAGCAAGAGGAAGGCAAAACACCAGAACAAGAGCATGGACTTTGTTGCACAGAGTTTTACTGCAGAGGCTTGAGCACAGCTGCTGCTGATTTGGGTAAATAATCTTTTTGCAAGGAGCTTTTGCATTGCTGATTTGTAAGACAAGGCTCATTTTGAAGAGGCAACCACTGGATTTCAAGTCCCACTTTAAAAAGGAAAACCTGAGACAAACAAACCTTCATCTCGTGAGTAATCTTCCCCAGAGTGAGGCTCGAATAGATAGTCCCCTGTTGCCAACTCAAAGGCCTAAACAAACAGAAATGAGTACATTAAATCACTTAAAACACTCTAAGATGTGCTGCAGGCTGACTCTGCAAATCTCTGTGGGCCACAAGTAAAGCAGTGGGAAAGAATAACCTGCAAAACTACAGTGAACAGCTGTAATCCCAAACACTCCATTGCAGCCTAAGCTTTGCAATGCTTTAAAAACTGCACTGAAAGCATCACAGGCACACCTGGGATGAATTTTGGGTGCAGGACCACCAGTTAACCACAAAGCCAAGGTATTTCACATGCTTAGCCTTTCCTCTTCCTCTTCAGAGTTTTGCAAAAATAACACCAAGTCCAAACTAGAGTTTCTGGGGTTGGTTATTTTCAGTTTGTTTTGTTGTGCTTGGGGTTTTTTTGGGATTCTTCCCTCTCCCCAATTTTCCCATGTTTTTCAAACAGTTAATCTCTGAACATCTGTCTGTAGAGATGAAAACACGTTTTAAATGAGAAAAACATCTGCACTCATTTCAGCTCACCACTCCTAAGTTCTGTAACACATTCACCCTTTATGTGCTCACTTGTACTCAGAGCACCACCCCTGACCTTCTGTATTTTCAATTTTCTTTAAGAGCTGCTGGTGCCAAACAGTGCAGTCAGGCACACTGTGTAATTCTGGCCACACGCTCTGCAGAGAAAACATGACCCTTCTGCATTTTCTTGTACCACATTCATCAAAATCCCAGCTTGTTTTCCAAGACAGCAAAAATGTCTATTTTTCAAAGCTTAAATTATAAAACCCAAGCTTTGATTTGTAGAAGAGACAGAGTGGAGACACTGAAGAGGCACAGCTTCTTCTCAGCATTACTCAGACTAAACATTGATTCCAAACCTGCAGAGGATGCTGAAAATTAGAAATTATACTGAAGGCACTTGTGAAACAGTGCTAGAACCAGCAGAAAGGCTTTTATTTTTTAATATAAGAAGACATTGTGTTCAGAATTGCCTGGTTGTCCTGCTTTTCCAGAAAGCATGATAGCAAAGTACAATCATATTTGAAATCTGCTGATGCTGGACAACAAAACCTTCAAAAGGAAAACCACATGTGGAGAAAAAAAGATGAATTTAAAAAACAACTCTGGTGTGGAAACCTGTTATTGAACAGGTCTGGAAGTTGACTGAACACTTGTAAGGGATTTTTGCCAGCCCCTCAGCAGCTCAGAGGGCAGAGCCCAGAGCAGGACATGCCCAGCTGGCAGAACTCACCATGCAGGCTGTGCTCCAGATGTCAGCAGGGGTGTTGTACCCCGACCCTATCAGCACCTCCAGCGAGCGGTACTGCCTCGTCTGGATGTCCTCAGTGAAATGCTTGTGCTGAGGACAAGAAATGTTTTATTAGCTTGTGCTGAGGACAAGAAATGTTTCATTAACAGCTCAAGACTGCTTAGAAGAGGAGAATCAACAACCTGGAAAGCTAGAGTGGATCAAAACTCATTACCATTACATTTTACATCCTCATTAACTATTTTCTTATATTCCTGTAAGTGCTGTTTAAATGCTGTACATGAACTACTCCTCCAAGTGAAACTATCCAGCAATTCAGAGGAAAAGAAGCCACAAAACCAGAATAAAGGAAGACTCTGCAGCTTCTCCTACCCAGCCCTGGCAGTCAGGCCATGGTCCTGCTACCTTAAAGCAGATAAGCAACACCAAGGTGAGAAATCACCTGGCCAGGCACTGCAATTCTGAGCTGAGACTCATCTCTCCCAACAGATCTGAAGTGATTTGCCATTTCAGAAGCCAAGTAAAAAGAGCTATTTCTTCTATTTGAAATGTCAAACATTCGAAAGCAGCACAGCACAACCATCAAAGAATAAAATTTGGGATTTTTATTGTGTGAGTCTCTTTCATGTGCTTGTGAAGGCACTGCATTGGTCTGACAAGCTGCAGAACCAGCACATCAGAGCAATTGTTTGCAACTTGGTGGGCTCTCCTGGAGACTGAGAAACTCCTTCAGCAATTTCACAGAAGAGATTTCTACACTCTGTGTGTGACACAGCTCACAGCCCTATAAGAGGTGATCAAATGGCAGTGAGGCACCCAAAGCATGGCCTGAAATTTTGTGTTTAGAGGAGCATTTGTTTCTTTGTGTCCCTGCTTCCCCTCTTTTTTCCCTGTCATAGTTTCAAACTGTCACTGCTTTCACAGCCAGGTCTAAGGGTGTGTTTTACAGATTATTTTCCATCTTGGCAAACTGACTGAAGCTGCAGCTTTAAAAAGTCAATGTGAAAAGACCAAACTTACCACCCAGCAGGCGTTTCCTAGGTCAGCTATCTTCACTTTGAGCTTATCTGCATTCTTGGGCTCAAGAGGATTAAGAAGGAAATTCCCAGCAGCTGATTTTCCTAGAGGCAATGTGTACAACAGCTGATTAAAGCTACAGAGGCAGTGTCACCATCTGTCACCCAAATCCTGTCAACCTCTCCCCAGCCAGGAAGTTTTCCTGATGGATCAGAACTGTTCCCTCCCTGATGCTTGGGTAGAAAAATGAGCATCACTCTGCACTATCAACATCATCATTAAGACCCAACTGGTGTCATTAAGCAGAAGGATAAACGAGCATATGCAACAGTGACTATTTCCCAGCATTTTTTTGCACAGCCTGTCTATATTTAAAAAAAAAACAAAAAACATTGAAATAAGGGCATTGGCAGAAACAAAACAAACCTCACAACCCCCTTAAGCCTTCCTAAATCTTTGAAGGAAGAGTCCCCATGTTACAGCACCTTTCTGACATGCTCATCACTCCCTGCTGCAACACAATTACAACAGCTAAAGGAAATACTGGGAAAATTGAATGGCACAATGGAGAACAAAAGGATTAAGTCACTAAATGACATCCAGCTGTACCTCTGAACCAAAAATTTGGGAGAGTTTGAAGCTGTAAATTTGGGAGAGGGCTGTGAGAAGCAAAATATGTCAGTAACCTAGCAGAGGCATCCAGCAAAGTGCAGTTTGAGTTTCAAAATCCAAATTGCTCAAAAATCTCAAATAACCTAGTGGTACTCTGGGCAAGAAAGTGCTAGAATACTCTTTTTTAGTAAGTACAAATAGTAGTTTTACCCTCCTTCTCCAAGCAGATATATATCACCTGGCAAGGACACAAAGATGCAAAAATGTTCAGTTTTACCAATTCATATTTTTAACACATACACACCTGGAATGTGTTTAAATTGCTGTTCACTATTTCATGTCTTATTTTCTCCTAAGCTTACAAGACACAATTTTTCCAATCTGAAGAAAATCATATTTAAATAAAAGCATTAAAGAAACTGGGTTTCTTTTCCTACACTGTATAAGCTTTGTTTTTAAATAGGAAAAACATTTACCCATCTTGAGTAATGGAGAGAAGCTGCCTTTGCTCCATATTAAGAACCAAACTGTCAGAACACACTGATCATACCTATCCCTTAATTTAATAGCAAGTGACAATGTGTAGGCTTAATGAAAATCACATTAGCAGCACCTGATTCAAAGGAGGAAATGTTCCTCCACTGAAAACCAAAGGCATAGGTGTTTTTAAAAAGTAGGAATATTTATGCACTCAAAAGCCAAAACTGAGGCACAACTACAACCAGCACCTACAAACAGCAAATAGCTTGGAGTGTGATTGTCAGGTTAATTACTCCTGGGTGGAGAACTCTCAAACAGGTGAAATTCTGATCACTGCAGCCTCCAAAATGCACATTTCTGTTCATATGACCAAGTGTGTTCCTATGAACATTTCTGTTTGTATGATCTCCCACATCAAGGAGCCCTTTCTTACAAGCTCCCTCTTGTACCTTTGTTGTCTGTGGGGCTGTTAGTCTCATTCTCATCCTCTGAAGGGGTCTCTGTCCTGATGCTTTCCTGGAAATTGTTGATCCCCTGCTCGCTGAGCGCCTGCTCTTGGCTGGGGACGGGCTGGCACACCATGGAATCCTCGGGGACCAAGGGCACAAACAAGTCCAACACTGCTTCTTGGGGCCTGATCTCCGAGTCACTGTTGTGCTGAGTGTGATTACAGCTGTGCAAGCTCTCGTTCTGCTGGGGGTGAGGCTGACTGCCACAGTCATTGGCGTTGTGCAGGTCGTCCTCGAGTCGCACGGAGCCCTCGTTCCCAGAGTCTGTCAAGTCTGTCATGGGGATCACTCCGTTGCAGTTGATTTCTGTCCCACCTTTTTCCACGCTGCTTTCCATGAGATTAGATCCCTCCTGTCCAAGGGCTTCTGCTGCAAGAGGGGAAATGAGAAGGTGGCAGAATATCACTTAATGAATAGCTGGGAGGTGTTCAAGGACACCCTGAGAGTGCTGTAAGTGTAACTGAACACAGCCATTCACTCAGATGGTAACAGGAGATTTGCCAGTCTCACCACAAGGACAGGACCCAATGAAAGGTGAAATGACACCAGCCACCTCTGCTAAAGGTACACCCTCCTCACAGCCATGAGGCAACACTGCCCATGCCATGCTGGCAAAGCCTTAGGTCCATACCTGGCTTTTTGCTGATACTTTCCTCTGATGGACTGACTTTTATGAGCATTTCCAGAGGGGTCTGAGCTTCTTCCTCCTCCTCAGGCTGTGTCTGCTCAGGGTTTGCTTCCTTCTCCATTTCCTCTATCTCTTGCATTCGCTTCTCCAACAACTCAGCCTGTCTTTTCTGCTTCTTTTTCAACTTCTTTTTCTTATTCTTTGACATTTTGTCAGCCTACGCAGAAGCAAGCAGAGAAATTGGACTTAACATTTTATACTTCAATAAATTTAAAATGCACCAAGGTTTAATTTCTCTTAGAGATGAGGAAACAGTCTGTGATGAAAATGCTGCAGATAGCTCATCTCCCAGATAAAAAGCAGCTATTCTGGGTTGTGAACCTCTTGTCTATGGCTCTTACCAGTGCCCTGACCTGAAAAACCTACATTATTCTCCAAGTGAGGGACATCTCACACTGCACAGAACAGTCACTTTCCCAACAGACCTTGAGATCACCACAAGAACTCCTTGTTCTGGTGATAAATGAACTGATACCATTTACAAGTCCAAGACAGCATTGAACCTGAGGCCTATGCCAAACACAAATCACACTTTTTCCTTCTGAGATTTCTCTCTCAATGCTGACTGGATGATGAAACAATGCAGGAGATCCTATCAGTAGATGCATACTTACAGGTGAAAGCATTACACTTACTGGTTTAGGCTGTGGTGCAGTGCTCACTGAAAGGGAAAGGAAGATCAGTAAATCAGTAAGGTTACACTCAAAAACTGCAACTGCATTCTGATGTTAAGAATTTTTCCTATGTGATGTGATAACATTTTAATGACATCAGCAAATGTGATTTTTGAAGGCTCATTTCTCTACAAAAACACAACAATAAAAAAAATTATAAAAACATCAAATGAGCAAATGCATAATTCAAGTTTCAGACAGGAGACTTGCTTGACTGATATCAAAGACTTCCTGGCACATAGCTTCATTTACTGCATGTATTATGCATCCTACCCAAATGAAAATGCAAATCAAAGCATTCAAATACCAAACTTCAGGGAGCTTCCTTGAGCTAAGATATGCTGTGATAGCTCAGCTCAGTGTTGGTGCTGTAAGATTAGGACTGACAGAGCCTTCCAACACACACTGCAGTGGTTTTTGAGAAGTGCACACAACTACAGATGGATACTCTGAGGAGGAGCACAAGAGGGTTTGCCCCCAGATCTTTAAGGATGTTTGCATGTCAAGGAAGCTGGTTTTGTTACAGCTTTCCAGACTTCTGCAAACTGACAACAGGTAACTCATCTTGTTGAAACTCTCATCAAATGCATTTCCAGCATCACGTAATGAAAGGTAAACTTTTGAAGGAAATGTGAGAATTTTGCCACATTTTTACATCATTTCTCTATTGAGAAATTTGCATCAGCATTGTGCTACATAAGACTGACTTTACCAGTGCCAGATTACAGAATGCACAGAATTCTCCAATAGCTGTTGTTAAAAGCAGGCTCCAGTGAGCATTTATCCACCCCCTTGTTTTCTGACACAAACTGCCTTCCCCATCATCTGAGTAACAATTTATGACTAATTTCCCAATTTACACTCAGGTTTCCAAAGGTTACTTGCATTACTGTTCCACTGCATTCAGGAAGTTTTCCTTAGTGATGATTTGGGGGTATGTGGAAGGAACAGCATCAATTTTCAGGGGAAAAAAAAAGAAAAACAAAATGACCTGCAGAGCCAGAGGGTGGGGGAGCCCCAGATCTCTGCCACTCTGTTGCCTCTGCAGCCAGCCTGCGAATGTACTGGTCATTGACACACAGCAGGATGTTCTCAGGCTTTATGTCTGTGTGGATGATTCTGCATTTGGTATGCAAGTAGTCCAGACCCTGAAGAACCTGCAGGCAAGGAAGAAGGAAGTCAGCCATTAGACAATCTAATTGAGAGCAAAGTGAAAATGCAGAAGTGCCTGGGATGGCCAATGAAGGTGAAAGGGTTTGTGTGTTTGAGAATGCTCCAGGTTAGAGCTGATGTCATCAGTGGTTACAGCCCAGTTCCACAATAACACATTTGCATACAGATTTTAATTACCATTTTAAAATACTCTATTTACCCCCATAGCTTAACTTGCCACAGGTGAAAATCTAATTTGAATACTCTACAATAAAATCACACTTTCCTCCTCCCCTGCACCTCCCATGTAGAAAGGTGTTTCTTCTTAGGCTGCCACCAGTAGGGAGAACCAGTTTCTCCTGCTCTTCCCATCATTAAGCACCGTGCTTACTGTGACAGCTTTAAAAAATACTTCACTTATGAGGAATGACTGAAGTAAGAAGAGGTTAAAAGCAAAAACCATCATGGTTTAAGTGTCAGAAAACAACTATCTGCAGCAGAAGGGGCTTGCAGCAGAGAAAAGAAATACTAACCCAATAATATTTTGCTATATAAAGGAGATATCATGGATTTTTAACTTTTGTTTCCTTGGATCTGAGAAATACCAGTGAAAGATTTTTAACTGGGTCAAGAGGAAGAGTGCAGCCAGAACTGGAACTTACCTGTTTGATGATTTTTTTGACACAAGGGAGTGGAAGACCCTGATAATTTGACTTGATGATCCACTTCAGGAGATGATGCCCTAGAACTTCAAACACCATACAGATATCTGGAACTGAATCAAGGAAAAACCTGGACATCCAGACCCAAGGAGCCCCAAATTCCCAGGACTGAGGATCAAAAGAAATCCAAACCAGTTGGGCACTTTATGTTAAAGAACCCTCATCCTTCTGACACAGCTGGGAAAAGCTGCCTTCCTCAACAGCATCATTCCATCCTACACAACAGTGCCATCACCTAAAATAAAATAAAATGCAATACAGAGGGATGGAGCTGCACAAAGGTCCCAGTGCAGCAGTGGCAGCCTCCTGCTCTGAGTGGGAGCCAGTTGCACAAATGTACATTATTATTTACTGTATGTTTTGGAACAGCCTACGCTTCTGCCCCAGGCAAAACTCCATGCCAGATCTCCCTGTACCAGCATTACCTGGAAAGATAATAACATTTCCATTTCATAAGTAATCTTCAGACCAATAAAGTCACTTTCTTTGCCCTCCTTTGCCTCTTAACCAGCAAAACAAACTTTTGACAAGCCTGGATTTCCAACTATATTTATATGATCTGCTTTTGAGCTCTAAGATCTCAACAGCTACAGTCACTCCAGTGACATATTCAGTACAGTGCCCCCATTTTAGAAGCCAAGCTTCTATGAGTTTATTAGGCTCCTTTTCATCTACACTGGCAGAAAGTATGTTTTTCACAAGAGTGGAAGAAATATAAGCTCAAATCAACATTTACTCAGAAAAAAAGTTAGAGAAAATGCATTATGGGTCTGCTTTTTATAATCTGCAGCTCAATTCTCTCAAGCAGCCCAGCAATTCTCACTGAAATAAAATGTAACTTATTTCCAAGTGAAAACAATGCACAAAAGTCCAGCTTTGAAGTTTTGAGGATCCATTATTAGCACTTGCTACACATCACTGCCTGTGAGAAGGCTGCTCCCAGAACTACAGGCCACTGTCAGAGCAACACACTGCAAACATCCTAACAATGCTGATAAATTACAAAGTAAGATGTTCCCATAACTAGATAACCCAGCTTATTTTCAAGTTCTAGATGGCTCATTGGCTATTTTCAGCTGCTGGTTTTAACATGCTGTACTGAAATAACAGGTTCTTAACAGGCTGCTTGAAAATTGAGGGGTTGAGGTAGATGGGCTCTCCTACCTCAAAGGCAGGAGACACAGGCACTCAGTCCTGATTCACAAATTGGTGGCAGAACATTAAAAGCACAAGCAAGCAGTGCTGACACAAATTTCACCAGGCTGAATCACCACTCTGGATGTGAGCTCAGCAGGCAGTTTGGGGGCAGATCCTCCTACAGGCTTCCTTGGGCAGGGAAAGGGATGCCTGGGCACTGCTTGCCAAAGCAGGGCAGCTGCCCAAGAAACTCCCATCTTTTCAGTTCTTGGCTTTTATTCCACAAAAGGATACGGGAACCATTCACTCCTGAAATCTTGAAGTCATCTAATAACTGAACAACTCTCTCTTTGCTTGGATCATTCGGGTCGCTGTTGCGGACCTGCAGAGAAAGAGGTTATTGTGATGTCAGATCCACTGCACTGTTTAGTTCCTACAGAAATTCCTGATGATCTGGAAACATCAAGCATTTGACAGATGCAAACTCCCCAAAATTGGGAAAAAAAAAAAAAAAGGAGTAAATAAAATTGAGCCAAATTCAGGCACTCACCGATTTCAGCAATTTGATCTGACAGATGTAAATTCCCCAAAATTGGGAAAAAAAAAAAAGGAGTAAATAAAATTGAGCCAAATTCAGGCACTCACCGATTTCAGCAATTTGATTTCATCCAGTGCTGTTTCTGTGTAGTGCTCTGCGCTCTTCACCACCTTCATTGCCACAAACCTCCTCCCTCTGTGCACACATGGCAAGTAAATTGGGAACTGTTAATGCTCATACAGAGAACTTATCCCCCAGGATTATCCCAATTCTTTTGCATGCAAGACAGTTTATTTCATACATCATGGAAAAACAAGGTTTAAACACTCAAAGACTGCCTTTGAGTCTTTTTTTAACAAAAGATTGGTGTTAGTCATTTCTCAAAATATGGAAAAATAGGTCAGAGACTGAACACAACTCTTCCCACAGATACAGTTTGTCCTGTTAAGTCCCTCCCACACACTTGCATGCACAATAGCAGAAGAAACTCCCGTTCTAGGATGTGGACAGCTAATGTTCTGTGTTTTTATCTAAAAGTGAGAGGATGTTTTCTGCTCAGGTTTGCGCACGCCTGGCAGGAGCACTCACTGGATGTCCCAAGCCAGCCACACGGTGGAGAAGTGACCCCATCCAAGCTTGCGGATCACGTGGTAACGCCCGTTGAAGAGATCTCCAATTTTCACAAGGTGGTAACCCCCTGCAGAAACACAAGAACCCAACAGCAGCTGAGGGGAACAAGCATCACAGCCACTGCAGCACCAAAGATCTCCCCAGTGACAACACCTGCATCTGCTAGGCTGACTACCTTTGGAAAACACAGGCTGTGATGGTGACAGAACCTTCCAGCTAAATATCAGCATTGATTCTGTATGCTCTGAGCCTAGAACATGAAAGAGGTAACCAAGATCTGGAACTGCAACCAAGATCCAAACTGTTCTCCTTGCAACTTTCCTGACTGGAAAGCACTCTGCCACTGAAAAGAGGAAAGTCTCCTCTGCACCCTTCATATCTCCTGACTATACAGGGGGAGTCCATCACAGAAGCAAAAACATGAAAAGTCAAAGATGGAACTGGCAGAAAACAGAACAAAGAGAAGAAATTGTGATTTGGTGTTTTCACTTGCTCTGTATTTCATTCCTCCTCAGAAAAACAAGAGAAGGCTATTTGCAGAAACAAATTTTTCTGAAGAATGGATATCAAGATAATGATCTTCAAAAGAAAACTGAAAAATATGAAAAGGATTTGAAAGTGTCCCTTTTACAATAAAATTTTTAAAAAATAATTAAATGCCTACTTGCTTTTATCAATATTGAAAGCCTTCTGGCACAGAGGAAAAGTAACAGCTTTAAACTTATGCACTAAAAACAATTCTGCAACTCAAATCTTGACTGGTAACAGAAGAAAACTTGGAGACCACCTTCTCCATTTCATGTTGGCTTGAAAAATGTTATTATCATGATGCAGTTTCAAAGTACTCTTTATGTAAGAGGGAATCTGTTTTCATTCTCTAAATTGAGGGGATTCCTTGATTGCACTGAAAATCATGCATCCTAAACAGGCAAGTGCTCACCTTTACAGTAATCATTTGGATCCTCTTGCTCATCATCATCTGACCCCAGGATTTCCTCCTCTTGCTCTGGAAGATCACTCTCAGATTGAGCAGCAGGGCCCCGGTGCTGGGTGTCAGGTCTGAAAGAGACCACACTGCATTTCTGACACAGACCACACTGCATTTCTGACACACAGAGATCACACTGCATTGCTGACACAGATCACACTGCATTTCTGACACACACAGAGACCACACTGCATTTCTGACACACAGAGATCACACTGCATTTCTGACACACAGAGACCACACTGCATTTCTGACACACAGAGATCACACTGCATTTCTGACACACAGAGACCACACTGCATTGCTGACACAGAACACAGACCACACTGCATTTCTGACACAGATCACACTGCATTGCTGACACACACAGACCACACTGCATTTCTGACACAGAACACAGATCACGTTGCATTTCTCACACACACAGATCACACTGCACATGTCTCACACTCAGAGATCACACTGCACTTCTCACACAGAACACACAGCAGTGCTTTTATTCCTAAGCTAAAAGTAGGCAGAAAAAAATTTTTGCATACTACACTTAATGCCCTTGATCCACTTTCATAGTGGAACCAAGCAAAGTCCAAACAAGACAGATTTAAAAGCTTAATGATCCCACCAAAATGTTAGCCTCTGAACCCCTTCTCTGCCTTTCTCTAAAGCAGATTTATATTTTGGTATCCTAGGTACACTTCAAAATTTAAATATTAATTTTATTCTAAAGACTAACATCAGTTAGTTTTTACTTTCTTTTGGGGAAAAAAGTGAACCAGTGTTTTAGAGCTTGTGGCCCTTTGTTCCTTTCATATTCAAGGTCAAATGAATATTTAACAGTCCTTCTGCTTCTAACACTTCAGAACACTACAGCCCCTAATCTTGACATTTATTTCTCCCGTTCTCAAGGGGCAGGCTGCATTTTTAGTTCATCTCTTCACTCGAGATCCAAAGTTTATTACAGTTGTCTGAACTATGGAGAGTGGGAGGACACAGAGCAGATGTTCAGTAAACCCTCCTGAGAGCTTGTGATTGCAGAGGGATTGGAACCAGGCACTGAGGTGCAGGAGGGTTTTCACTCCCACAATCATAAATAAGTGTTCATTTTATGTGTTTAACTTTCCATCAAATGTGCTACTCTGAGTTCTTGCTTGTGAAGGCCAGGTCACCTCCATGCCCTCACACACTCAGGCTGTGCTCCCCAAATAAAACATCTCCCATATCTCAGCTCTTTCAGGGCATCACACTGATCATGAAAGGCTAATACCAAAATCAGGTAATTTATTTACTTTACAAAGCATTACAGGGAACAATTAAATGCCTACAAAGATTCAAGACACCTCTGTACAAAGCAAACATTTGTAATGAGAACAATGCCTACAGACCACTTGCTTTGGCAGCATTTAAATGCAAAGTACTGCAAGGTATCAACATTAAGCTTCCTCTCCTCTCAGAAGCACGAGATATTAAAAAAAGCTGGAGTTGTCCAAAGAAGTGGGCAGCAAACTCCATCACAGCAGTGACACAAGCTCAGATAACATTCTTCACAGAGAGTTCCCAGCAGTGAATTAGCGGAAGTTTCTTGTATTGAAACTATTGTTGCAGGGAAGCAGCAGATAACACTGGCCCTTCCAGCCCCCTCTTTCAAATTCAGCTCCTTTTGCTGCAAGAAGGAAGAACTGCCCACCCAGGGGCTATGCCAGCAGTACAGGCAGGCCCTCAGATGCAGTTTTCACAGCTCAGTCCTGAGCTGGACTCGTGCACATCGTATCAGGTGCTAACTCATCTTAATCCACTGGAGAAATGTAATATTTTCATTTGGAACAGTTATACAGTAGAATGAATGTTCAGCACTGCCCTACTACACATGCACTCTGTGCTGAGATGTCACACATTAAACACATCCACACATTAAACACATTCAAACTACAGGCATCTAAAACATCATAAAAAGGCAGAAATCCTGCACTGCAACCTGATGATGACTGAATTGGCAGTCACTTAAAATCACAACTCAAGTTCATCTAAACAAGGAAGAACTACAAAGGTCATTTCCAGGCACAACCCACCACCAGACATTTAGTTTCAGTCTGCTGTCCTAAAGTCCTGCTGATTTTTTTTTTAATTCAGGAACAGCTTAATGGTCTCAAACCATAAACCAAAGACTGCCAAGCTAATGAGACTTCTATTAAGAACCCTGCAGCTTGATCCAGCCCCGAAATATTTAGTATTTAGACTTTTTAGTCACTGAATTATAAGTCAGGGGTAGGAAGAAGGAAACCTGCAGTAGGGGGTGCAGAAAATCTTAGAGGTCAAAAAGCTTCTTTAAAATTGCTGCATTTCTTTGGGGACAATTGAGATACAAATAAAGTCACACATTACCCCAAAATAAGAGCAGACAGCAAAGGCAAGAAATGGCCATAGAACAGTTGAAGGGGAGATTAGATGCTCACAGACAACAAATTCTATGGACAGGGTACAGGAGCTGGACAGAAAGATTTTTAAGCCAGAGCCTTACACACAGCATGAGCAGTAAAGAGTAATTCTCCCCAGTGATGTTTCAGGATTTTCACTTTTTTAGCTGCACAGGATGTAAGGGATTAAAAAGGACTCTACAGAAAATGCCCCTGAAGTGGCAGTGGTGCAGACAGACACATCCCACCATTCTGCAGTCCCAGTGCTTCTCAATACCAGCAATTCCATGCACGGAGGAAGAAGTTACTGGAAGCACTGAAGCCCATTCTCCTGGAAGCTTTCTGTGCCCCTCCTAAGGGGCTGACTAATCCTGCTGCTGGCAGCCTCACACACGACACACCCTGGAGTCTGCAGCCGAGTCTTTCATGGGGATCCAAAAGCATTTCACTTCTACATTAGAGTCTGTGATACCAGCTAATGGAAGAAAGCTGAATTCAGGTCACATACATCTCCACAGTGCTATTTCCTTTATGAAATCACCTCCAAAATACACCTCATTCTTTTGCCTTCCTGTGAAAATTTGTTTGATGTTATTATACACCACCCTGTTCTTCCCCTGAAACAACCATGTCAGCCAAAGATAGAGACTGAGAGAGAATTAATCAGTGCAGAATATATATTAATACCTAAGAAAAAATAATATACAAAAGCACAAGCCTCTTCTGTCTGCTTTGCTTGCAAAGACAGTACTCTAAAAGGCACAAAAGGCTGTTAAAGACAGCAGAAAAATCCATGCCCAGTATTTAGAGATGACAGCTGAAACAGCTGTTGTCAAAATTGCAAAATGCAGATAAAGTACATAAAAATCCTATACTAAATGATTGTTTACACATTAAACACCAAGTGTTCTAGGGTACTTTTTTCTTTTATAGCCACCTCTGATCTACAGAAGAACACCATGATCATCTTTTCCTTTTGCTCTCTCATTGTGCTAATTAATCATCAGAATGAACTGGATCTGCAGGGTCTCTTTACAACTACACAGCAATATTTTACTTAAGAAAAACAACGTGGAACAGAAAAGCTAAGGCAAAATGCTAAGTCTTCTATGGAATTCGTGTGAATCCACATCTAGAGAGACCCCCCCAAAAGTCTCTATTCCCTGAAGAGCTGCAAATTCTTGAGACAAAAATCAGAGAGGGGAACCTACCTGCAAGAAGCACGGCCTCCCATGGGTACAGATATTCCTGAAGACAGCCCAATAGTTTTCGAAAAAGCCATCAAAAGTCAGACACCAGAGTGCTGGGGAGGGAGGGGGACATCAGCAGCAGGCAGAGGGGCTGGCTCTCCTCAAATGCAGCAAAGCTTTGTGCAAGAGTGAAGGAGAAGAGGGATTTGCCTCCAGCAGCCAGCTGCAGCTGCCCAGCACTGCATTGCAGGTGAAGGGCCGTGCAGCAAGGCTGGGGCTTGCTCTCAGCTGATCTTCCTGCAAATTCAGTCATGGCAGGGGGGTGAGCATAAAGAGTCATCCCCTCCTCTTGATGTCTACGTGGCTCTTCTTGCCTCTAATGAAATTAGAAATTCAGGCAGATACTTTGTTTCATCTTCCTGAACCAGCCGGTTTTATTTGCCTATTCAATAGCCCGGTGGATTCAAAGCTGGGATGAAGACAAGGATCATGGTAATTGTCGACAGAGAAACCCTTTTGATAGAGGAATTCCAGCACAATCACTCAGCAGGGAAAGAGTGTTCAAAGGAAAAATAAATTTACTGCCGTAATTCCACACCTCCCCTTCCAGAGTTACAAGAAAAACTTATCCTTTATGCTTAAAATGACAAAACAAGCAGGAGTGAAATCTTCTTTAAAAAGTTGGACTGAGTATTTTTCACAGCAGCGGGTACTTAACATCATCTTCCAACAATGCACAATTCCCAGTCATTTCCTGTGCCTGTTTATCCTGCTGGTTTATGTAAGTGATAGGGGAAACAAGTCACCAACAATGTGACATAGCAAGTAACAATTTAGAGATTTCTCTCCTAGGGAGGACTTTGTTAGTGAAAGACACAACGATGCTGCCCCTGCACTTTTAAAGCAAGAGGTTTAAGGAATTGTCTTCATCCACTTGTATGTCTAAAATATTTTCACCTTAAAAGCTCACAGAATATGCTTTTAATAGTTTAGCATTGCCAAACCTCTTCATATTAGAAAAGGAACTAAAGACATTGAAAATTTTCCACTGTAGACAAGATTTTGCTCCATGTTCACTGAAGATAGCACCCAACCCCTGCAATGCACAGCAGGGATGGTGAAGAGTTATTTGCAGGAGCTCAGATTTGAGTCACTCACTTGCTCCTTACAGAAGGTGTTAAAGCAATTTGGAAAAACACTGTGGAATTCTCTTGCCAGTTTTCAGTGGAATCATTTATCTGGTCCACACACAAAAAGTAAGGCAAAAAATGATTAAGAAATCTCAGCCACACAATGTGGGCTCTTACAGATTTGCAGAGAAGGAAGGGTACCCTCTATAAATTACCAGACACAGCCAAGTCTCCACACTGAACTTCACCATCAAACTCTGAATGTGTTCTCTCTGCTCCAATAACTTACATTAAAAAATACACACTTGAAAGGAGGTGTTTGGTTTTCCTATTCAAGAGCATTAAGAGTGACTTCAAAACTCTGTTTTGGACAGCAAAGAGTCTTCCTTGTCCCTGAAACAGCAGAAATACTGTCCATGCTACCTAATTGCTTGCCTTGAATAGACACAGAAGCAGACTCCTTCCACCCTCAAGCAAGGAAAGCAAGGTGCATTTAGGCCAAATTACTATTGTCACACCCATCATCCTTAAATACATACTAACAAAAAAAGATACTCTCCTTACTCCTCTCCCTGTCTGCCTCTCCCTTGATATTTGCAAAGATGACGCCCATCTGCAGGAAACTGAAGGGAAATGCCTTCCTAATTTTAAGTAGCCTACAACACAGTCTTTATAAACAGTGTCACCCCTTACTGGCGAGCTCAAATTGCACCCCTGAAACACCCCCAAGCAAAACCCAGCTGAGTGAACGCAGGAGGAATGACAGAGCCAGCTCCCACTGCAGGCACCAGATAAAGGCACTGCAAACACACCCCACATCTCTTCTTCCCACCCCAACCATCCAGCCAGGGGTCTGCTGGGCTCCACACCCAACCCAGCAAGGTCTCACTGAAGGATTCCATGTTTTCATTCCAGAAGAAGCTCCACATGGCACGGGGAAAAGCCAGGATTTAAAATCCCTCTCCCATTCCCACATCTGTGCACGCAGACAATGTTTCTTTAAGGAGGAATGCTTGCAGGCTGCATCTCATTACTATTTCTGTAATTTCATGTTAAGGCACATCTAGTGAGAATGAGAGCTCACACGCAGATCTGCTGGCAGAGCTCATGGTGCTCAATGAACATGGTAACTGACCACACACAACTTTCAGCACCATTCAGGTCTGAAATGATCCAAGTTTTCCTGCTCGGATGCAGCCAGCCTCTCTGCTCCAGAAATTCCAACTGTTTTGGGGAGAATTAGAAATCATCGATGGTGGGGGACTTGTGACTGCACAATCCAGGTTATTTTGTGATTATTGCACTGTTGCATCCCTATTTTTCTGAGTAAATAGCTGGTGTTTTCTGCCAGAAGGGCAGATCCACAATACTTGCTGTTACAGAGCACTCATCCCAGAGCTCCACTGTCAAGAACTTAAAAGAAGACTGGAGATGGTCAAACATTTTGCTTTTAAATATCAGTCCTCAGAGGCACCAAGACATATTTTGATTAGCAGATCTGTGGGAGCTCAGTTTGAAGATAAGTACTGGCTTTCACATAAGAAAGGTATTAAAACACAAATAACAGGCAATCAAGTTTCTTTCTTCCCATCCGCACTCCCCCACACAAGCACTTAACAAGCTGTTTGTAGAGCTGTCTGCTAGTCCAGCTATCACAAACCCAGGGATTTCTATGGAAACCAGCAAATTTCAGTTGTGTCCTGTCGTGGTTTGATAATCACTTCTGGTTTTGAATGAAAAAATTACGAGGGCAATGGAAATTACAGGTACCTCACCTCCAGAGTCCCAAGAAACTCTGCTCTCTTTCTACAGGAGTGTCAGGATAAATGCATGCTCTACTCCATTGATATAAAATCAAACTTTTAAGATAGGAAGGAGTAATACAAATAGGATCATCCTGATCTTGCAGAAAATTAAGAATGTGGTTGACCTTCCTGTAAAAATATATACTAATTTCCTATAAAAAAGCTTAATTAAAATTAAAAGAACCATAATTAGCATTTACAAGATGTTTCTGTAAATCATCAGTTTAGACTGGTCTCGTCTAAACCAAGCAAACAGCAATATTAACTACTGGATGATGAAAAAATAAGTAACTTTCCACTTTCTTTTAACCTTTCCAAATGTTTTTTTATATTCTTTTTTAAATTATATTAAGTTTATAGGTAAACTTAAAGCAGCTGTAGTTCATTTTTAAAATGAAAGATATTTTGAATTGGCTTTACTCCCTTCAGAACACTCTCTGCAATTTTATATAATAATTCAAAATAGTAAACCTTTTTAAATCCTTGTTTCATGCTATTTACTGCATATGTGAAGAAAAATGTATTACAGAAAAAAATTGCATGTGTGATGTAAACTATGATGGAACATCAGACATTAAAAGCACATTGCATGTGGTTTCAAGTATAGATTTTATGGAAAGTCATGAAACAACCCAGTTAAGCCTATTTTAGAAGATTTAACTAGAGCAGCTTTGTATTTAAATAGAATAAATGTTGTGGAACTGTACCTAAAGTTAGAGGCTGACACTGAGTTCATTTAATTGCACAGCATAAAGCACATGCAAGTTTCTTTAATTTCTGAGATACAATCTAATAAACTCATGGTACCAGAGAAAAGAGTTGAAGCATAAAGTGTAAGAATATAAACACAGCACTTGACAAATAACATGGCTCTGCACTCAAATCAAGGTTAGTGCCAAAATCAAGAGCTAAGCAGCAGGGCATTTAACCTGTCCTGAATATGTGGTTAAAAAAAGATTTACAAAAAACCCCTAACATGCCAGCTCTGAAAGTTATCATGCAGCAGCCTCAAAATCTACACAGAAATTCCAGCTGCACTGTGAGCTCTGGGGGCAGAGTCAGTATTGCTGGTCTGCAGCTAGAGAAAGAAAAAAAATTAACACATATAGAATTAGACAATGGATTATTCATCCAGAAATACTCTGTGGGCAGAGTCAGTATTGCTGGTCTGAAGCTAGAGAAAGAAAAAAAAAATTAACACATATAGAATTAGACAATGGATTATTCATCCAGAAATTAGAGGAGGAGAGCATTTCAAAAATTGTCCTCATGCTACCTTCAAGGAATACCTGGGACACGTATGGAATAGCATGGAACCATAATGCATATTTCCCAAATACTTTGGTTAAGGCTTCAAAAGCCCCATCTCAAAACCACTGACTCTTGGCTGAAGGCAACAAGAAAAAAATATTTTAAATCCCTGTGATGTGTCTGAGGAAGTGGCTGAGAAAGCATTACTCTAGGCCTAAACAAAAACCCCTCCAATTCCCATCCCCAAACCCTTAGCCTTACTATCTCTGGTCCTAGGCACCCTTCAAGTACAAAACATCCTGAATCATCAGAGACTTTACAGAAATAAGCAGCATCTTTTGGAGTATACAGAAATAAGCAGCATTTTATGGAGTATACAGAACCAGCTCTAGGATTAGCATCACCTTTCTAAGAAAGGCAGAAAGGAATCTAAGAATCTAAGGTAGAGAGGAATCCACGAGCAGCACTGAACACAGCATTAGTGCAGCCTGCCGAAAGCCATTGTTTAGCATTTACTCGAGTTCTCCTCATTTCTACATCTGCCTCCAAAAGTTCCCCACACATAAAGCCTCGTGACATTCCTGCGGTGCGAAAGGAGCCGCACGAGAGCATCAAAGTCAGACAACGAAGTGAACAACACACCACGGCATTCTTTCGGCAAGGAGAAAAAAAAAATCTCAGGGGGAAAGAGAGTCAGGAGGGGGGAGAGAGCGGAGAGAAGCCGGCTCCTAAGGCCGGCAGCGGCAGAAGCGCCCCGGGGGCTGCAGAGAGGGGACGCTGACAACCCCGTGCGAGGGCAGACCACCGCCGCAGCCCGTGCCTCGGCACCGCCGCAGCTCCACGGCGGGGCTCCGGGGAGAAGCAGGGCAGGCACGGCCCGAGGAGCTGCGGGGAGCCGGGCAGAGCCGGGCGGCAAAACGGCCGCCCCGGGCCACGCGCCGCGCTCGGTTAACTCCGGTTAAAAACCCGCCCGGCCCCCGGGGCTCGCACGCTGCCCTGCCCCGAGCGCCCTCCGGGCCGCCGGGCCCGGCAGCGCTGTCCCCGCGGGCAGGGCCGGGGGAACAAAGAGGCGGCGGTGCCGGCGGGAGATGCCCGCCCGAAGGGAGAGCCGCGGCCGCACTCACTTCCTCTGGGCCTTGTCCTTCTTGGCTTTGGTCCGCTTCTTCCGGGCCTGCAGCGCCAGCACTGAGGGAGAGAAGGAGAGAGAGGCGTGAAGGGCGGCGGGCGCTGCGGGGGCCCCGCGGCGCGATGGAGGCCGCGCCGCGCTCACCTTTCCGCTCCATGGCCGCCACCGCCGGCGGGCCCCGGGCGCCTGCG
>NW_024374701.1:1114621-1190460 GCF_014805655.1 Passer montanus
GCCGCGGGGCGCGGAGCGGGCTCCGTTCGTGCGCTCGGGGCGTGCGCCGGCCGCCCGCACCTGTGCCCGCCCCGCGGCCGCCTCCGAGCCCGCAGAGCCGTGCGCTGAATCCGTGCGGGAAATCGCGTGCCCCCGAGCAGAGTGCGACGCCCGTCACACTCCGAGGTTATTAACATTAAATCATTTGTTTAATAATTGTTATGAATAAAAAGTTGCAGGTTTTTTTTTAAGTTTCAGAGTTAAAAACAAGTCAGACCCGTCAAACCTCTTTAGTTTCACTGCCAAAGAAAAGCTCCACAATTACTGTTAATAGCTGGTGATGAACCATTGTCCCCCTGATGCGAGAAATATATTCTTTTAACTATATTCTTTTTAATAAAGGCATTAAAAAGGAGAAAGATCTCCTGCCCATTTATTTCAATAATGACCACGGAAAAAACCTTTGCAGTTACTGGGGCGTTCAGGCGTTGTGTTGCATGCATTGAACCTGTGTAAGGTGGTTATGTATTCACCTTAGAACTCTTGCAGGTTCTACTATCTGCAGTTTTCCTCAACACTATTTAACCTGAAAGGACTAAGATGAATGTATAGGGGATATGAAATAAAAGCACAATAATTTGCAGCCTGGGTTTCTGCAGCAAGCCCCTGCCAGGAAAGCATCGTGGCATCCCTCCAGCTGGGAGGAACATTAGAGCACTGCTGCGTGCAAACAACTGGACTTGTTGCAACTACGTCAGGTAAGAACTTCAGGCTGCCAACAAAAATTACGGACAGGCCTTTAAACTCTGACTTCTGAGAGTTTTTAAAGGTATAGGTGGAATATTTGGTTATAAAGCAGGTGCTTTGTCACTTCACAGCCCACGTCCAGGGATGAACACAGAAGCCTTGTGTGGGAACAATGCCATGGCACTGCACACCTGTGTGGGGAAAAGGATCAGGAGTGACTGCTCTTCCTCTCAGCGGGATATTTGCTTTGCAGCATGAATACCCCTGAGTTGCACGCTGATATCCTGATGTCTGATTTGTCCCCTGGTGCTACACCCTGCAGTCATTGTGGTAGGAAGGGAAGGTTTGGAACTTTGCTGAACAAGATGAAAAAAAACATCTCTGAAGTTTTCAGTGGAGACTTTCATGGTGCCAATAGCTGGGAATCCATTTCATCTAAAATCAAGGCTGCCATAGGAGAGCCAACAGAATCTGGAAATGAGGGCTGTGCTTTTCATGGGTTTTACATTACTCGTTCTGAACAGAGCCGAGAGAAGCTTGGCCTGAGGCCACTGTCCAGAACAATGTAGGGAAGCATACATGGTTTCAGAATTACTCAATACCATTTGGACCTTCAGTTTTTCCTGTCTTTCAGTCCAAGAGTTCCAGGATTCAGTTTCCTCTGCAGCAGGAGACTCAACACAGTCTTCTTGGAAAGCCACGTTCATATCTGGATATAACTCTACGCCAAGGGTGGCCAGACTGTCAAGGTGGTCAAACGCAGTTCCCAAAATGAGGTGACACCACCTGAGCAGTGAGAGGGCCCTGCTGGCATGGGAGCAAAGGACAGCCCAGCCTCACCTCAAAGGGGGCTCCTGGGGAAACTTTCAGCCACCTCCTGTCTGGGGGCTGATCCCGACCCTCCTGCACGAATATTTAGTGTCACCTTCTTTCTTTGAAGCTTTTCCTGTGGGGGAGAGTCTGAAAGGCCAATACCCTTACATTAATGTGCAATGCCAAGGGAAGGGAGTTAAGTGGTTTCGTGAGCAGCAGAACTCATGAGCTCTGCTTTCCTGCAGGTCTGGGGAGGTTTTTCTCCTCTTTCTTGCCTCCTTCAGGTGTAGGACCCCAGCATGGGGTGATTAGCCAGGACTGGGTTCTTTTCCTAGGTGGGGCAACTACTGGAATATTTTACTCAGAACAATTGCTTTTCCTGGAACTTCCAGCCACCTGCCCTGTTCAAACTTGGCTGAGATAGCTGCCAAGCTTAAAAATTATTGCAGAATACTGACAGAAAAGGCATGTGTTAAGCTCCAGTTCTTCAGGAAATCAAGCTATCTCTGTCCTTCACTTCCCCCATCAGCCCAAAGACAGCTGGTGCAGTAACCTCTGGAAATAAAAAACTTGGAGCTTTTGCCTTCCATTGGCAGGGTTCTCACTCTGTCAGAGAAATAAAAACAACAACAAGGTCATTCCCTGCTGCAAAACTCAGCAGGATGCCTTTCCAGCTTGCACACAAAGATGTCTTTGCCCAAACAGGAACACAGGTCTCAAAGCAACAAAACTGGAAAATTTGGGGAGAAAAATTGAGAATTCAAAGGAGGATCTGCCCAGAACCATTTCCTCAACTCCATGGCAATATTTAAGTTATTGGCAGGATAATTTAATGTGAAGGCTTAAATGTCAAACCAAATATTCCACCCTCTGCTGTTCAGCTAGACTTCAACAGATTGTTTTGTAGTAGATTCTACCTCACCTAACTTTGTCTCCTGTCCAAAGCAGCCACCCCTGTCTGTGCAGTGCTGCTTTGTGAGCTGCTGTGACCACCAGGGTTTGCTCTGTTTGCTGTCTGCAGGCACCTGCACAGGTGTTATCCCAGAGCTGGCACACTCCATCAGTGCCAGGCAGGCACCTCTGTGCCCCTGCATTCCCCCCGGATGAATCACAAACACTCTGTGTGCTGTTCACATGATAGCCTGTGCTGGAGAAGCCCAGAGCACTGGGGACATCAATTACTTGACCTAATTAACGCTGCAGAAAAAGAGGGGATGGTATTTTGATTCCTTCTGACCTAGAAGAAAACCATATAAACACTGCATCTGGGGAGCAAAAATAAACAAACCTATCCCACCTCCCCAAAACCAGACAAATGCTTCCTGTATTACGTTATTTAATAAGTGGGTTAAATCAGGACTTGACCTACATGATTTATTACCCATGTATGTGTTTGAATCAGAATTTCCAGTAGCTAAACTCTGACTAACCCCACTGCCCAGTGCTCCTTCTTCCTCCTTTTAATTCCCTGGCAATGTTGGTGATTTATTTTTTAAATTTTTATTTGCAAACCAAATGTAAGTGAGGCTTCTGGCATCCCTGAACTGTGCACGGTGACTGTGGGGCTTCACATTAACATCATAGAGCTGTGTCCCTCTCCACAATTTCACTGTCAAGGGTGGCTCTGCTGACAAGTGGATACAAAATGGAGAACAGAGAAAACACATGAAACAGGGAAGTGGCAAAGGAACTTGAAAACACATGAAACAGGGAAAAGATCGTGAGGAAGCAAGGCAGACATTTTTCTTTAACAATGTGCTGGAGGAAGAAATAAAAGAGATTTTCTTATTAAACCATGCAATGATAAAATTTCCAATAATATTAGCAGAATTCTCCCTTTGAATTTCAGGCAAAACTTATTGCATCAGGTAATTTTGGGTGGACAGACTCTTAACTCTACATCACATGTCATAAATATACACAATTCAGCTCTTACCATCAAGTGGTTTTGTTTCTCTGACTCCAGAATTTCATCCAATCTCCTTACATTTTTTAAGGTATAAAAAGACAGCAGTGGAACAGAAGGTTTTACACAATGTAAAAGATCTCACTATTACAGAAAGTAACCTTGTTAACAATTCTTCATGGTTACTGAGAAGTAGAAACAGCTACTCAAACTACAGCTCTGTTTGCCTGCATTTATCACCAGAAAATTCCTTTACAGCAGGGTAAGTTGGACAAGACCCATCGTTTCAGGCTTCAGGGCCACACGTGGCTGAGCTGATGAAAGAGCTGGTTATCCAGAAAGAGAGGGCTGGCTCCCCTGCCTCCCTTCCCCTGTGTGCTCCCGTCCTTTTGGCAGCAGCAGGCTGATAGATTAGCTCACCACACCTTGGAGAGCCTCACCCAGTGGCTCAGTCTTGAGTCTCAAGCCCTGTCACGGTCTCAAAACAACAGTTTAAGTTTCAGTATACACTGAAACAAAGCCCAGATGAATGGTGAATAAGAGATTCTGTGTTTGCTTTCACAGGAGGACTTAGCAGAGCAGAAAAAGCCATAACCATCGAGAGTCCAGACTAGATCCAAAAAGAGATTCAGAAAGAAAACTGAGATATTCATAGTCAAACCAAACTAAAACAAAGAAACAAATCTGTGATCACCGAGTCCTGTTTCTTCTGATACCACAGCAGGGACTCCAGCATTATATTTACTTGTATGTATTTTACATTGTATGTCTTGTACACATGGCCACAGAGAGAGCGAGGTGTGTCTGACATCCTTGAGCACAATCACCCTTTTCAAGGCAAGGTCATACAACCAAAACTAACAGGAAGCAAATTAAAGGTGTTAAGGACCTTAAAGACATCAAGAAGTAATTACTTTGTAGGTGCAAGCAGTGGTAACTTTTAAGTATTTACTTCTGTGGGCTTCAATGACTTGCAGCACCATAGGACAGGGTGCTTTGTGCAGAGAAAGAAAAGGGTTTTGATATGGGAAGCCAAATATTTTAAAAGCAAGCTTCCATAACCCATTCAGAATGTTGCTAACAATTCACCCTTCTAAAGCTTGAGATGAAAAGCTAACTGGCCTTGAACACAAATCCCTAACATTAATTATTTTCTGTGATATTCTGTACTTACTACCTGGTGAAGACCCCGTGGGTTCCCCCAAAATTAGCTTAACCCGCTGCACTTAATAACTTGAGCCTTATGCATTCACTTGAAAGCAAACACATTTTATCTTTGATATTGCAAGGCCTTTTGAGAAGTGTTGAGAAGCAGCTTATTCTCAAAAAACACACAGAAAGATCAAGACACTGGGAAATCTGTGCAGTGCGAGCTTAGCTCTCCCCAACGCCCCTGACCTGACACCCTGCAAGGGAACAAAACACCTTTGGGAAGTTTACAGGAACAACTCACACCAGCCTGCACGGCTTCAGGCGCACTGGGGCTGAGATACACCCTGGCACGCTGTTACTCACCCCGTGCTGCCCTAGCTAAGCTTTCTCATCTCTTTTCCTTTTATTTTTTACTGTTAGAACAGCTCAAGGAGAAGCGAGCTCCGCTGAGGGGAAGGCGGGACGCGCTCAGCGCCGCTCTCGCGAGACGCGGCCGCGCGGGCTCCATATTGGGGCATCTGCGCCCTGGAGCCCGGAGCTCTCGCGAGGAGCTCTCCCCGAGGAGCTCCGAGGAGCTCCGTGCTGTGCCGTCCGCGCGGAGCGGCTCCGCGCTCGGGCCGTGCGGGGACAGCGGGGCCAGTGCCCGCGGCTGCCTGCGCTGTGTACGGGGTCGGAGCTCGGCTGCGCCGCCCGAGGCGGGCCGTGAGGGGCGGAGGCGGTGGCTGCGGTGCCGTCCCACCTGCGGCGGCGGCAGCGTGTCCCCGCCCCGCACGCCGGCGCCCCCGCCTCGCTCGCCGCTGGCCGCACGACCGCCGGCCGCGCCTCACGGGGCCATCCCGCCCCTCTCTGTGGCACGGCCCGGCGAGGGAAGAGAGGGAGGGAGGCAGAGCGGCGGGGGAAGGCGGTGACAGGGCCGCGCTCGGCCTCGCCCCCCGCGCCTGCGGGAGCGGGGCAGCGGCGGCGCGGGGCGGGGTTGTGAGGGGCCGGCGGCGGCAGCGGGGGCGTCGCTGCTGCGGGGCTGCCCCCGCCCGGAGCGCTCGGGGGAGGGAGCGAAAGAAGGAAGGAAGGAAGGAAGAAGTCGCTGCTGCAGGAGGAGAAGGAGGTAGTGGCGGCGGCGGTGCTGTTGCAGCCGCAGGCAGAGCCTCCCCCTCCCGCCGCGCCGGGCGGGGCGGGCTCCGCAACCGAGATGTCTCAGGAGCGGCCCAAGTTCTACCGGCAGGAGCTGAACAAGACGGTGTGGGAGGTGCCCGAGCGCTACCAGAACCTCTCCCCGGTCGGCTCCGGGGCCTACGGCTCCGTCTGGTGAGTGCGGGGAGGGGACGGGGCAGCGCGGGGAGGTCGCGTTAGGTCGCGGCCCCTTTGCCCCGCAGGGACCCGTGCGGGCTGGGCACCGCGGCCAGGCTGTCCCCGGGGGGTTCCTGTCCCCCAGTTCTCCACCAGCCTCCTGCAAGACGTTTTTATTTTTTTTTTTTTCTCCCTGCCGGGTTTTACGCGCGGTGCTGCCGGGAAGCCGCAGTCCCGTCTTTGGAATGCGCCGGGGATTGCACCACATGGCAGGTGGCTCCGAAACATTTTTGCAGGGGAAGATAATAACGTGTCGTCCCCCCCGGCCCGCCCCGAATGAGCTCACACGGGCAGATCTCGGTGCGATTCCTTGCACTTAGTAGGTGGGGAGTGCAGAGGGATGGAGCCTGGGAAGCTCCCCCCCACAGCTGGCTTTGCAGAGCTTGTCCCAGTTTCGTTCTGGACCTGAAGGATAGGTTGTATTTGAGGCAATTGTGTTTTCATCTGGAATTTGGTGATAGGCAAGAAATAGGGAGAATGCTGGGAGGGCTGTTCTTGTATTCCTGACAGCACCGATATTTTCTTGGCAATAATAGATGAACACAGGAGGACTCGTTTTATTGCTATGGAATTACTGCAGTGTGTGCTCCCTGCGAGAGTAAAGTCCTGCTGCGAGACCTGCAGAAATGCAGGGAGCTGCAAGAGTTTGGGTTTTAATGCTTACCCCATAGGAGCAAACCAGGCTGCATGTGTGAGATGCAATGCCTCCTTAATTTGTAGCTTCTCTGCTGAGCTGCGGTGGATCATTAAACATAAATGGAGCTGCATACTTGGCTTAAGCTTAAAGACAAGGTGGTATTTGAATCAGTTTGACTCTAGACTTTAGCAGTCATTTAGTTAAATGTTCACAGATTACTGCCTCCTTTGATTGAGAAACGTCTTCCACATGAGCGTTCTGGGTTTTATTGTGTGTCCTTTGGTTCTGTCAGAGTGTGAGCAGAATTTTGAAATATGCGTGCATAATTACAAAGCTGCTTTGCTGTTGTGTTCGAGCAGGCATGCATATGTTTTTATTAATGTAGTATGCAAAGTTACATTATGGGTATCAATTTTATTATAAGGAGGGACACATGCTGCATTTTGCTAGTAAAGAAAAGAAATTCTTTTGCATGAGCTACAGTTTAAATGAAATGCTCAGCTGTTCTTAACCTGTTACAAAATTGTTGGTAGTTGAGCTTAAATAACTTGCATTTTTTAAAATGCTGTGATTGAAGTGTGCAGAGGCTTGCATTTCATAAAAGTAAACCAGGCAGGTCAGTTTTGTAGCAAGAATAACCAATATGCTTGCTGAGGTGTGTTTTTGGTTTTTTTTTTTTAATATAATTATAGAATGGTTTTGATTGGAAGGGAATAGACAGGTTTCTTCTGGTGAAAGAAGGACCTTGTTGACACAGCTGATAAATACCTTGTAAGTGTCACAGAGTTATGCAACTCCTGAGATGTAATGGGAAATTAATTTGCTTGGTGCCTGGTCCTTTGTATTTTAAGGTTGATCCTACATCATATACCCCACTCCCATTTTCTCTTCCCCCTCCCTACAATCTCCATTGTGCATGTAATACTTGCAAAGTTTGTTTTCAGCCAGTAACTAACGAGTTTGCATCATGAATTTCCTGTTTTGCTGTGTCAAAACTTTCAAAGATTGTGCAACTTTGTTCAGACCAAGTGAAACAGTTTTGTATTGGAAGCAATTTCAGACATGTGGCAGAGTCTTTTTACAGTTCATGTTAATGGCTTCCTCTATGTTCTTCTAAAAATAGTTTTCAGAAAAGATGTAGTGATATGGAAAGTATGTCAGAATTGAAAAATTCAAGAAAACAACAAAAACTTCTGCATGTTTATGGGCGTTTATTAAGCTACAAGTGGTGATGCATGTTATTTATGGTATTCCTGCAAGAACTTGTTCTGCTCTGTCCCCTTAGAGATTATTCTTTTCTCTCCAGTAAAAAGTTTCATTTGGGGTTTGGTGTGTCCCTGTTGGGATAGTACATAGTGGTGTTTTAACAATCCTTAAAATGAGAAATATATTTTCGTGTGTGTTCACTGCATTATTGTATTCAAATGTAATCCAATAAGCTCTGTTATTTAAGTTGTCAAAATGAGGCATTTAAAAATGAGGAATCTGCAGAAAGTGGAGGGGAAAACGGATAAAAAAGAAAGCATGAAGGTGCCAGATGAGTCACTTAGACTAGGGAGCTGTTGTGGGCTGCTTTGAACGTGCTGCGAGTGTGGCTTGGAGCTCCCTGATGCACAAACCTGACTGCTGGGGAGGCAGTGCCTGCAGGAGAGGCATTTGCTGCAGCAGCCTGAGCCCCTGCCTGCAGTCAGAGCAGCTATTGCAGTGTTTCTGAGGGGTGATGTGCAGTGTTGGAAGAATGAGGATCAAATACCAGCTCAGGTGTTTTTCAGGATCCATTTTTTAAAAACTGCATGTGTTGGAGATACAAATAGGGATTCAGTTCCAAAACTTTGAGAAAAATCTGCACGTATCCTCAGGCTGATTCTGCCTAAGTCAAGCAGCAATTGCCATGGCATCTGCTGTATGAAATGCTGTTTCATTCATTCTTGCAACATTTTGTGTATTTATACAACACAGTCTCTTGCATGCTTTTGTAACCAGGCCTGCACTGAAAAAAGGGCTCCTAACATTTTGTAATTTTTCATGGGAGGAGGAGAGGGCCTGGACAATGCATCTTGCAGTGGGAAGTTGCTGGACAGAGATGGGATTGATTGGTGACTCACACTTCACTTGCAGGATTGCTTCATTTCTTGCCCGTGCTGGAGGGAAGTCTCCACTCCTGGCATCAGTTCAGCCAGCTCTGAGCTAAGCAAAATGGTGTTTTCACAAATTTCCCATCAATTTCTAAAAGGCTGTGAAGCACGTTTGTTGTATTCTTAGTTAATTGTTATATTTTTGCAGCTGTTCTTCATTGTATTGATACCTTTGTAAAATAAGGGGCTTGGTTTAATTGCTTTGCAAGCTATCTGTGTTGCCTTAATTTGAAAAGGATTGAACAGCCAACACTTACTCTTCCTCAAAATCTTGCATAAGATTTTTTTTTAGCTTTTTTTTAATAGACTGTCAGGTGATACAGCCCTCCAAAACCTGTGATTTCTTCCCATTTCAACCCACAGTTGTACTGAGACTGAGTTTCTTGGGTACTGAGAGCTCCCAGAGAAACATTATAGATTTAACACATTTTAAAACATTAGGGTCTAGAGGAAATGAAATAAGCCTGAATACCACATTTGTAGAAACAGTTCCTCTGTGGATTTTTTTTCTGATCCCTTATCAAAGCATGCAGGTGCCTCAATCCTGTGTGTGCCAGGAGGGACAGGTGCCTGCTCCTCCAGCGAGGTGTGGTGGATCTGAGGAGTGATAGGAGCTGAAAACTGAGTGGGATGGAGTAGCCACAGGAAGGATTGGCAGAAGATGAGTGGGGAGGGGGCAGCTGAGTAGGAGAAGGGCAGGCACAGAAAAGCTGTGAGCAGAGCTCTGAAAGTGCTGGCAAGGAGTTTGGATGTAGGGGAGCTTGGTGCATTAAGTAAATTAGTGAGAGCACATCTGCTTAGGGAGGTTTTTATTGCAGCTTTCTTAGAAGCAGAAGCTAATCTAGCACAGGAGAAGGATATTTGCAGCTTTTATTGTGTGTTGGGAGGGTGATGGCTGAAGTGCAGGTACAGAAGTGACTGCAGTCAATAATAAACTGTCAGGTGCTAACTGTGCTTTTCTGTCTGATTAGGAGTGCATAAATTAACCTCAGAGGCAGCACTAAGGAGATTCAGGTATTTGAGCTTGGGTATTTGCAGAGGCACAAGCAATGAGCAGCATATATTTAGCAACAAAGCCTTTGTACAAAAATTAACATTCTGATTATTTAATATTTAAATAAATTGTGCTCATAAGTAACCTTGTTACTTGGTTCTCTAAAGTAATTGTTTTCTTCTACCTCCTGTGCTCTGGATTCAATTCAGGTTAGATCAGAATTGTAATTTTAGCTCACTTAGGGTGAGGTGGATGCAGATCATTTGCCATAGCACAGTACTATGTAAGAGGTTAAAAAAAGTGTGATAAATTCTAAATTTGTGCTGATCTTATTTTAAAATGGATTTAAAACTGTGGATAGTGCAATTTTTTCCTAATTGGGCTTCTTTAGCTGAAATATGATCAGTGCAATGCAGCTGTTTTAAAGTCTGTGATGAAAGGCAGCTTAGAGTTCTTTAAAATGTTCTCCAGCTGACAGCTGCTCTGTAGCTGTTCATTAGCCAGTTAGCTGCAGTGGCAGAAAATTACTCAGCAGGATTTATCTGTGGGGAAATAGTCTTTAGGCCTCAAATATGACCAGACTTTGTGTTCTGACTTCAAGTCTAGATTGTGAATATTCAATTATACAGAATTTTCTTTCCTGAGCTTGTGCATTGTGCTGTTTAACCAGTATTGCTGACTGCAGTTCTCTTGAGGTTCTGCAGCTACTGCAACAGCACAGTGACTTGGTATGAGCCCAGAAAATGTAATTTAAAAAGAAAAAGTGAAACTGAATTTCATCTGAATCCTGAAACAGCTGATTTTATGTCTGGTGGCTCTGAAATCCCAAAATCTTGGAAACCAAAAAGAAATTTGACTCTGCAGCTGCAGAGGTTTGAGGTGCAGGGGATCCCCTTCTTTGCAAGATGAAAGAGTTTCTGGTATTTGCTGCATTTTGTACCTGAATGTTTGGGAACTGGTGAAGATCCATGACTAATTTAGAGCAGCATGTGCTGAATGATGATGACTACTCTTATTTTTGCTCGAAGTCCTAGAAAACACCTTATGTATCAGTAAAATGCTGGCATGTATTTTCCGGCTGAACTAGAGATATTTGTGTATTGCAGGATGGTGATTTTTACCCGAGGCTGAAAAATAATTGAATTCTAAATTTCATTAAGCATTGCCGCTTAAATATTGATTTTTTTTTTCCTAGTGATGTGTGAAAACTTGAGAATTGGAAATCAACATTAAAAAGTGAATGCTTGGTGGCTTCTTTTGTGTGCCAGGCTGGGGTGTAAAGGATAACTTGCATGTGGAGTTAGTTGCTAAGGGGTGTTTTTTTTGTAGCTTGAGTAATTCAGCTCTGGCAGGTTTGCTGCTGTGACCTGGTGTACTCCTGTGTGTTTTCCAGAGAGGTCTTTCCACTCTGCATGCCCTTTACAGAAAGGGAGATGTTCCTCTTCCCCTGGGCACAGAGGGTTTTTCCACTCCCTGCCAGGCCTGGGGAAGGGTCACTGCTCACAGGAGGCTGCTGATGGTGTGGTTTTTATTTCTTATAAACTTCACTTACCAAATTCCTTGGAAACTGGGCAAATATGAGATAAGGAGTCTTTTTGCAGGTTAATTCTTGGTGGTTGTTTTGAAAGTAAGTGACAGCTGCCTTTATTTCAAACAGCTCCTTTGGTGGGGTGGGCGTTGTGGATTGCATGTGCAATTGTGGGTTTATTTAGGACTGCTCTTGGGATTGGTGTTGAGCTTTGTTAGTTAAGCTTTATATTTCACACTTTATAAACATGTAGCATTCCTTTTTGCTTGATGTTTATCAAGAACCAGTGCATACTCACTTGGAAATGGAATCAGGAGTTCACCTGAATCATAAATATAGCAGGAAAATCAACCAGTATTGTCCTTGTATGACTTTTTCCATTCCATACTTTCCCCATATTCATTGCCTTGAGTGAAGTGTTGATTTCATATCCTCTCTTTCTCCTCCTCCTTCCTTTTGGACAGACCTTAGCTTTATAAATTCTGTAAGAAATTACTTTAAATATAATTTTACTGTACTATATATATATTTGCATGTGTATATATATATTTAGTTACAGAGTCCTCATGGACTCTTAAGAAAAAATACTATTTGTATGTACAAAGGGACAAGTTTTGGTAATGTACAGCTACTTATCATTCATTCACATGCACTTTTATATAACAGAACTTGGTGAAACTTAATTTCAGCTACAGTTGTGATTAACAACAATCATAACTGATTTTATTAGGCACAAGTTCTGGATTTTTGTATGGATTTAAACCATGAAAATAGTATTTTGAGCATAGCATTTTGTGATCAAGGGTGGTGTTTGAAAGTATGTTTAGGAGTAGTGATGATAGTTACAAGTACTCTTCTCTCCAGAGTTTTAGTGCATAATTATGTTTAAGAGCACTTCAGACAGCAAAGTCATAAACATTTCTCTTTCTTTCTACAAGATTCTCCTTTACTGTGTGGACAAGACTCATCTTTTAAACGCTTTCTGCAGAAACCAGCAGTTGTGTAAAATTGTGAGGATTTTGTGTGGCGCGCAGGTTACAGACCAGGAAGCCTAGAAACTGTTTTCATTGCAGAAGTGCTGCTGCTGTAGCTCAGCGTGGATTCGGAGGCATGCCTAAGAGTCACTTTGCTGATGTGCTTGCCCTGTTGCAGTTCTGCCTTTGACACCAAAACGGGTCTGCGCGTGGCGGTGAAGAAGCTGTCGCGGCCCTTCCAGTCCATCATCCACGCCAAGAGAACGTACCGCGAGCTGCGGCTGCTCAAGCACATGAAACACGAAAACGTGAGTGCAGGGAGTCTGTCTTGGCCTGGGCATCTGCCGGGGTGGGCTGTCACCTGTCTCTGCCCCAGCACGGGAAAAGGTGCTTCTGGGCAGGCCGCGCTCTCCAAGAAGGAGTCTGGACTCTTGCTTTTGGTCTTCAGTTGAGTTTATTGTTCCTTATCTACAAAGTTTTTCTGTCTGTCCAGCCGAGGTCTGATCAGCAGGACAGCCAAGGGCACTCTCTCCTGCCCACGGGGCGGTTGTCTCTTTCATAGTGAAAACTACCTATTAGATATTTAGCTTTAATTCCCAATACTTTTCGCCCTTGTTGGCAGGTGCACTTTCACTATGAACCAATCCACACGTGCCAACATCATCCTGAACATGGATGCCAAGGAGAAGAGAGAAAAAGACAGGGCACGCCCAAATCCCTCCATCTTGGGACTCCTGACCCCCATGTACAGAATTTCAAACCCCCCTGTACAACATACAAAACCCCCTTGTACAGTGCTCTAAAGTTTTTCCCTTCACCCTGTGATTCCTACTTAAACTTTTGTGGCCTGTAGTTCTTCATATAAGGTTGGCAATTTGCTCCATGAATTAAGGTCGAATTTCCAGGTGTCTTTGGCTTCCTGCCAGGGTCTCCGAGCCCCTGCCAGGGCTTTGAGACATCCAGGGCATCCAGAGATGTCCTGGGTTCCGACAGGCATCCATCCTGATGCTTTGCTTTTTTCTTGGTGCTTGTGTTTTTTTCCTCATGCTGAATGCAAAGCTTGCAGTCCAGGGTGTTGGAGTATCTCGTTCATGGTGATGTGAGTGAGTGAGTGGAGCTGCAGAGCTCTCACGTGTGTCTGCATCAGGTTTTCAAGTTCCAGAAGACCTCTTTAGCTTGCACAAAGCACAACACTGAACAGATGGAAGTGAAACATCTACTGGAATAAATGCTTCAGTGCCACAAAGGATCTTAGGAACTGTATCATAGTGTGCTATAAGGATATTTCACAGCTTTTCTCTTCACTGTTTTCTTTTTAGGTGATTGGTTTGTTGGATGTGTTCACCCCTGCCAAATCACTAGAAGAATTCAATGATGTGTAGGTAACTTCTCTGAAGATTGCAACAAAATGTCTTTTGTATCTCCTTACACCTCTCAGGTTATGACAGAAATATTTGTCTATTTAATTGGTCTGCCATCACTCACAAATAATCCTGAATTCCAGCACAAAGTTACAGTATATCCTAAGCTATTGGACGTGTCAGAATTGTTCACTTGCTGTGGTTCACTGCCCAGTGCTGCTGGAATCACTCCACTAATTTGCTACATTATTTAAAGTGTCACCATCTGTGTTTCATTGAACAACGTGCTTGGGGACAGTCAGCTCTGCCACTGGAGCTTTATAGGGAATTTTTATCCTAATCCTACTCAAGAGATTGCTTCACAGCCCACGTGTTTGCTTTTGTTCACAGGTACCTGGTGACACATCTCATGGGAGCAGACCTGAACAACATTGTGAAATGCCAGAAGCTCACTGATGACCACGTGCAGTTCCTCATTTACCAGATCCTTCGGGGCCTGAAGGTGAGTGTCCCTGTCCTCCCTGAATGGGGACAGCTCACCGTGGGGGGTGGCAGTTCCTGTGAATGTTACACCCTCAGAAGTTCAGATGTGTGCACAGGGCTTCTATAACTTCCCTAAAGTATTGTAGAATAACATTTTAGTATTGTTCTTTCCCTTCTGCCTCGCGGGAGCTCTGCATCAGTGAGGTTACCTATCATTTTTATGTGTTCTATGGGCAGAGAACCATGAGCTGTGATGCCCTCTGGTCTGCTCTGGCAATGAATTTTCCATTTCTTCAGTTTTGTTTACTTGTGTTGTTCCACTGGTGTGGCAGCACTCCTGGGTGTTCCTGGTGTTCCTAAGGAGAGGCAAAGTGGAACACCCACCTGGAAACCCACAGCCAGACTGGAGCATCTCAGTTGTGTGGGCTGGGCTAGGGCAGTATTTTCCAGGGAAGAGATGAGGAGGTGGCTGCTTGGACTGTTACATAAATTTTGTCATCTTATTTTACAGTACATCCATTCAGCTGACATAATACACAGGGTAAGTATTCATTCTAAGATTGTGTCCTGTAGTGAAACAATATCTTAAAAAAATTAAGCATGAACATGTACCAGTAGCACCAAGAAAAACCAGAGAAAATTTTCTGAGAATTTTTTTGGTTAAGTAGTAAAAAGTTGGAACAGGGGAAGTGGTTGTTAAGGTTTATAATTTTCCTTTGTGAATTAGCTTTTCTCTTAAATACACATATGCAGCACCAGTGTTACCTTTATGCATTTTTGGTTATATGTGACACCTCTGAGAACCACAGAAGAAATTTCTGACTCTGATGAAATAATTTATCCAAAGTTAGTATTTGCACTCAGTTAGAATCTGTACTTTTATCTCTGTTTACAATTTTATCTTCTTCAGACTCGTGAAACAGCACATACTCCACTGTTAATGCTGATGTTTAATTTTTTAGGATTTAAAACCCAGTAACCTAGCTGTTAATGAAGACTGTGAGCTGAAGGTAATGTAATTAAAAAGTCTGATTTGTTTGACTGAGATTTGAGTGCCATGTGAACGTCCCTTGCAACTGAAGTGTCAAAACAATTCCTTTTGAAAATACTTTCATAGAAAAGTCATAATCTGCTTCCCAGCTGTAGAGTTGTAAGGATGTAAGGATGTTTTGTATCTGGTCCTGTGTTTTCAGTGAATCATCATGAAAGTGCAGAGTTAACAGCTTTAGTTTGTGTTTACTTGTTTTGGAGACAAGATACCCAGCCACAATTCTGATTGCCGAGTCCTGCGCTGCCCTAGCCTAGTGTCTCTTCACAGCTTGTGAAATTTGCTTTCATAGTGTGTTTTTGCAGCTCTCCCAGCCCTCGTGTCCCCGTTGGGTGCTGGCTGTGCTGGTGGCTGCAGCGTGGCTGCAGAGCTGTGTTTGTGTTGCAGATCCTGGACTTCGGGCTGGCGCGGCACACGGACGATGAGATGACCGGCTACGTGGCCACGCGCTGGTACAGGGCTCCTGAGATCATGCTGAACTGGATGCACTACAACCAGACAGGTACTGCTTCAGCCAGCACCACAGTTCTCTGCTTTGTCAGCTTTCTGAACTCTGAGGGGGAAAAAGAAGTCCCCCTCCATTTGATTGCATAAATTGGCATTCCTGGTAATTACGCTTTGGGGCTGGTGTTTGAGCCACTTTGTCAGGTGGAAGTTCAGAATCATTGTGGTAACATTCACCAGCAATTTGAACCTTTGAAACTGCAATCAGAAAATATTGTCAGCACTTATCCCTTGCTTTTCCTAGCTGAGTGGTTTTTGAAATAAGTGACTGGGATGTGTCTGGGTGTGG
This sequence comes from Passer montanus, assembly GCF_014805655.1. Taxonomy (NCBI): domain Eukaryota; kingdom Metazoa; phylum Chordata; class Aves; order Passeriformes; family Passeridae; genus Passer; species Passer montanus. Next base: position 1,130,516 of record NW_024374701.1, read on the forward strand.
AGAATGTCTGGAGCTACAGTGTGAAGAAATGATAAAAGTGGATAAATCTCCCATCCTTCTCTCTCCTGTTAGCCACTTCTTCACAGATTTATCTTGCTCACAGTTTCCAGTATCTTCTCTCCAGCAATACTTGCAGGTCAGGGACATAGAAGAAAATAGTTCTGTACAGGAAAGCACAAAGAAAATGATGTGCTACCCCAGTTTCAGATATCAGTACCTTATGGGTTTATTTTCCCCCCTCTTGCACACACATGGGCCAGTCTTGTATCATCAGTGCAATGGTTGGTGGTTGCTTGGGTAGCATTTGTGTAAAGCCACATGCAAATCCATTCCTCAGAGTCCTCTTGGACAGGTTGCTTCCCCTTTGTTGGTTTACATTCCTCCCCAGCTCTTTGGTGTTCAGGTCATGTTGCAGTCTGGAGGAAGAGTTGCCTGATCTTGAATTCTGTTATTTGTACAAGTTTTAGATGCCACAGAACAGTATCAGTTAGCTTGCAGTGTGTTTCAGATTGTTCAAGGAGGAGTTGTTTGCTGTGGCTGGATGGGAGGGTTCTGCTCAGGCTGTATTTTTATGCATCATGTTTTGTTTTCTGTTTTATTTGTTCAGTTGATATTTGGTCAGTGGGATGCATTATGGCTGAGCTGTTGACTGGAAGGACATTGTTCCCTGGCACAGACCGTATCCTTTAGAAGTAATTTCTTTTTTGAAATTGAAATTAGATCTTCATTTTGACACAATCAACAAGAAAATACCTTCTGGGTTTAGTTATGGACTTCTGTTTGTTTGTTTTTAAATTAATGGCTTTTTTTTACTCACAGTACAAAGAGGTGAGTTCTTGAATTTGCTGCACATCTGTTCCTCTTTATTGTCTATTGTCATCATTAGATTTATATACTCTTTGTTTCTGTTACTTTCCTTTAAGTTTATTTAAATTTATTGGTTGAGTTTCTAGCTAATACTTGCATGGATGTCTGCCAAGAATCCTCTCTGCTTTAGGTTTCTTGCAAATGTGATTCCCTTCTGGCCTCTCTTCTTTTCTCCTGGAGGTATCCTGGCTGTGAAAGCAGGTTCTTTATTTAAATTTTTGCAGATTCTTTTGTGACAGGGTTCTCATTAAAATTGCTCTGAAATGTTTAGGTTCCATTTCCATGCTTGACTGGGAACCTCCTTTCACAGTGTGCTTATACTGATGTGAAAATTCAGTAAGATCTCTGCAAAATATTTATTTTTTTGCCTCATAAAGTGGGCTGGGTAGGACACTTTGGTAAATTTGAGAGAACTTTGTGAGATTTGGTCATGTTTTCCCCAGGAAATTGCAAGTGAGACTTGATGCAAATTGTTGCAGTTAAAATTTTTGCTCGGCCACCAAGATTGGGGTGTAATTTACTCCTGGCAAGATTTTTCATTGCCTAGAAATTGGGTTTTCATTTGCCAGAGAAAATTACATTGGCCACCTTTTCCCAAAGTTTATTATTTCAACCACAGTCTGTTCATGTTAATAACTTCTGTTAATTTGTTGGTATTTGTGTCAGTTCATTCCAGTATGTTAGCACTTGATGAAAAGCAAGCTGGTGTTGGAATTGCTGCCTGCTGTTTATTTACCTTCAGAAAGCATCTGGCTTCCAAAACTGGACCTGAGGAGAAGCTTTCATTCCAGCTTTGTGCCACCTCTTCTCAGTGTGCTTTAACTTATCCTCTCCTCTTTTTCCTCTTGACTCCATCTCAATTTCTCTAAATTTATTGTGCTATGCTGTGTAGTCATCTCTGCTGTACTTTTCTCTTGTCAGAGACAGAAACTGAATTAAACAAAAGCTGGTATATTTTTATCTGTTGATTCATCATGTGTAGGTTGGTTTGGACATTTTTTTGGGTTTCTTTTAAGAAAAAGTGAGATACCAAGAACTGTTCATTCAAACAAAGCAAAAGCCTTTAAGCTGTTGCCATTATTTAACCCTAACAACAGTGACACTTCAGATTTTAAAGAACTTGACACTTGCAACTAAAATATTTGTAATAGGATTTTCAATGTGTAAGAAATGCTTCATGGTTTTGATTTATTTTGTGGTTTTTATGAATTGAACAAAATGGTGATTCTTCCAGGTCTGGGAAGTTTTTTCTCCAACTCTGTTCTTAGTTGTGAATTAAAGCCACTGATATCTGCAATGCAAAATGAATACTTCTAGGATCTAATTTATTTGCTTTATCATAATAAGGTACTTCATTCATTTATGTCTCCCTTGTGATGATTTACTTTAAATGCTCCATTTCATTTGCAAATGGCAGTAATGCTTTTTAATGAAATGCTCTTTCTGTTCTGAGTGCTTAGATTTAAGAAAAACAGACCCAATCCTTTCCTATCTTAGACAAAACTTAGTAGTACTGTAATTCTTCCAGTCCTTCTGTGTTTGTGCTTTTTGATCATGAGGTTAAAACTGAAAGGAGAGCAGGGTTGGTTCTGAATCTTGTTTGTGCATGGAACACTTCCCCAAGGACTGGGAAGGACCCTGGCTGGCAGCTTTCACTCCAGGTCTGCTGGCATCTAAAGACAGCAAGCAGAATTCAGATAACAGTCAGTTCTAGTTTCTTCCTGGCTTGGAAGGCTCTTGGAAATCTTTGTGTGTGCATTATTTAGGAGAGAGCTGAAGGGGTTTTCCAGGTTTAGGTCCTGTTGGGTAATTCTGGGCTCTTAATTTCCTTGTACCCACAGATTTGCAGAGGCTCTTGTTCCTCCTGTAGTGTCACTGCCCAATTGCTGACTTAGTGACTTTGGAGTTAATATTAACATGAATAATTCAAGGTATGTTTGCCTTGTGTCCAGTACCAAGGATGAGATATATCCAAATCCACTGCAGCTCTAGAAAATTCCCTGGGCAGTTGGAGGCAGTGGGACTTTGTGTTGCTGGGAATGGCTCCTGTTTGACAACTGAACATCTGAAATAATTCTTGCATTTTGGTCTCAAGATGTAAATTTTCTCAACTGTGTAGCCTCACATTTCCAAAATTAGAGTGACAGACTATGTAATGGCTTCTCAGGATGACCATCCCCCTGTTCAGATGGCTCTGTGTGAAGGGTTGGTCCCTCTCAGCAGGGATTTGGCAGAAATGCTCTGGTGTTATTTACAGTCCCTCACACATTTCTTGTACAGCCTGGGGAGCACCCATTCAGGGCAGGTAAGCTGGAAGTTCATTGAATCAGGTAAGTAAAATATTGGACTCTGAAATGAGGATCTCCAGTGCTGTCTGTGATGATTGTGCCTCTGATAAATGAATGTTGAGTTTAAACCTCTGAATCTGTAGAGATTCTAAACACAGCTGTCATTGACTTAAAGCAAGACTGGAGATACTCTAAGGAAAAAACCCTTTGGTTAATTTGGGTTTAGCTCTGCAGGATTGCTGAAGTACTTCTAATTTACACTGAATGTAAGGTAATTGTATTGTCCCTGTTGTAATCTATGGGTAGAAGCATTTGGATTGAAGATGGATTTCCAGTACTGGTGAAATCTCTGCCAGGAGGTGGAGAAGGGGATCAGGATTGTGGGAAAGGAGTCAGAGAGCAAAAAGTGAGGAGATGCAAATCAGAGTCCTTCAGGCATTGGACTCTGATCCTTGTGGGTTCCTTCCAGCTCAACATGTTCTGTGCATGGGAGGCTTAGCTCAGGCTTTCTTTTGGTGTTGTTGTATCTGTCTGATGCCAAGATCCATTTCTGTTAAACACATCTATTAATTAAATTTTTACAGCTCTGGGTGTGAATGATTCATACAAATGAGTAGGAAAATTGACTTGGAATATTTGACTTGCACAAAATCATATAAAGTAAAAACAAGAATATCTAGCTTTTTCTTGTACTAGTTTAGCATTTTTATGTTTTGTGTTCCCTTAAACTCTGAAGAGTTTTTTTTTTTTTCTGTTTTTATTCAGTATTATGAAACTTCCATGATAACTAACCAGTCTGAGATTACATATTCTTCTGATACACTTATTCTTGCTTGTGATGGCAGCTAAAAGAACTTGGAACTTTGCTTTGCCTGGATAAGCTGTCACAATCTTGTGAGATTTGCTGCTGCTGGTGACAGCAGGTTATTTTCTGAATTGTAGAATCCCTCCCCAGTCCTTGGGAGTAGCTTGAGGATGGCACTTGGGGTTTGCATGCTGTGCTTTCCTGCTCCATGCACTTGTGCTGGTGTTTCTCTTCTGCTCTGTACTTACTAAATCTCTTTCCTGTCTTTAATTGCTCGTGGCTCATTTCTCTGGGAGGTGCTGGGCCCTGTAGTTAAAGAGTGCTGCAGTTCAGCAGGTTGTAAATGCAGGCCTAAAACCAGAAGCAGGGTTGGGTTTTGGCAGAGCCAGTTCCATAGTCTGTGTTTTTTCTTATTTATCTGGGAAGTATCTCCCACTGGCAAACAGGGCAGAAATATTGTGCACAGTGCACAGGCTTCTGAATGCCTTTAAATAACTTAAATATTTAACTGAGCTGTGGCATGTTAGCACTCTAAAATTTGCACTTCAACTGCTGAATAAGTGAAAGAAGTAAGGACTGTTTTAAATAGCTCTGAAGAAAATCTAATTGAAGTGAGCCAGTTGTGGTTAGTGGAGTGCCCTTTGCTATTCTCCTACAGCAGTGCATATTCTGATCTCATTTTAAGCATTGACTGTTCAGAGTTTGCAGTTCAGCTGTGCTAAATCCAAATAGATATTGGGTTTACTTTTAGGTTTTGAGTAGCTAGAAGTTTGCCAAGTAACTTTCCAAGTGAAAAATTAATTCAGCTCTTCTGACCAAGGGCTAATTCCAGAGCTCTTAATTAATTTGATAGATCAAACTTTAGACCAAAGTTTACCTCAAAAGATGGTGGTTTTAGCAAAGCATTGGTGATTTCCTTCAGTCTGAATTATTACAGGAATATATTACAGTATTACAGGAACTCTGAGTTGTTTTCTAGGGTTTTTTTTAAGCAGGTGACAGTTTTTGAAGTTCTTGCAGTACTCAGATTAAAAGATGCTCTGAGAAGGAGCTGCAGCTGTATCTTCAGCCATCAGGAAGGCATTGATCCCAGAAAACAAGATTGTCTAAAAAAATTTATGTAACTATTTTGGTGTAATTTTAAAGGCAAATATAAACATTATGGACAGTCTGAAATGCCTGTGGAGGATAATTCAGGGAAGAAGGGAGATGATGGTTTTAAAAAAGATACTTTGTCTTCTTAGTGAGTTACATAAATTTTTTTAGACAATTTTGATATAAAGGCAAATATAAACATTATGGACAGTCTGAAATGCCTGTGGAGGATAATTCAGGGAAGAAGGGAGATGATACATTGATGGTTTTAAAAAAGATACTTTGTCTTCTTAGTGTCTTGAGATTTAGACATAAATGATGGATTTTTGATGGATTCCCCCCTCCCTCAGTTGTGTGTTTTGTCAGCCAGGCCTTGTTGAAGGGGACAGCTCAGGCTGGCACGTGTCCTTCTGTGCTGTGTCCCTGTAAAACATTCTTTCCATCTGCAGGGCTCCATCCTGACAGCTTTGCACAGATGTGTTAAACCCTGCTCTGCTTCTCCCTGCTGCTGCAGCAGGGATGTTCAGGTTGTTCAGGTGTTTGGTCCCAGGAGGTGCCAGGGCAGGACCCTGTGCCAGGGCAGGACCCTGTGCCAGCTGCAGCAGCTCAGCTGCCCTGGCTGTGCCCAGAGTGTGCCCAGGGTGTGCCCAGGGGGAAGTGGTGCTGCGGGGTCCAACCATTTCCTTACCTCCTGAGCTGTAGAAGTGGCTGACTGAGCTTGGAAGGTGTTCACAAAAAGCCTTGACTTTCTTCTTAATGTGAGTGCCTGCCCTTTCCAGCCTTCTGCTTTCCTTCAGCTGTTACTAATGCAAGCTAATCCTGTGAACTGCAGCTTGGTGTGGGCCTGAGGGGGTGAAGGGAGCATGGGAGTTCAGCCTTGGCCAGTGGGGCTAAAGATCTCTGCTCCAAAATAAAGATTTGAGGGTGCAGTGCCCAGTTCCATGCATGTGGGGTGTCTGCAGACAAGATGTTCAATCTGTCTGATACAGAGGGAGCTCAGCTATATTCAGTTGTAACAAGAGGAATGAATATGGTTTGCCTAAAATAGCTTTTGAGTCAAGGCCTTGGCAAGAATTAATTCTCAGCATTAATAGGGTGATGTGTTGCGCTTTTCATTTTGATTTCTCCCAGCATTTTCCTTTATGGTCCATCATTAGATATTGATCAGTTGAAGCTCATTTTGAGACTCGTTGGAACCCCAGGGCCTGAGCTTTTGAAGAAAATCTCCTCAGAGTCTGTGAGTTTACACTTTGATTGTAATATCTGCCCTTTCAGAAGTCCCAAGCTTGTGTGTTGTTCTCCTGTAGTCCTATCTGTAGAATGTGTTGGGATTTATTTTCTGTTATTTTTCTTCCTTTGTAATTCTTTGCTCTTGGATGGCTTTAAGTTCTTATGCTTTGTGTATCTTTATTCCTCTTACCTCTGCCCATGGTATGATTTCATCCTTCCACATTCTCATTTTCTGCTTCTCTCTCAGTTTGTGGGTTTATGCTTTGTGATCTGTTGTACCATCAGGTGTTACTGGGGAAGTATTTTTCACAGCTAAGAGCTTGAGGCGTGTCTCAGTTACTGTTTCTCCAGATTGCACACCCAGGGATCTTTCTGAATAGGAGCAGGTGTGTTATCCTCTGAACACACCCAGTCCCTTCTGTAGTGTGATGAATTTCTGAAACGCTGCTGCCATGTCTTTGTTTTTGTAGCAGAAAATGCCTTTCAGGTGCCTTTCTGTGGCAGCTGTTCCAGGGCACACAGCAGAGGCTGCTCTTCCCTTGTGCTGTGTGGGATGATGCTGTATGGGGCCCTTTCACCAAGGAGCCCCAAAAATGCCTCCTGCAGTCACTTTGGGAGGGTGACCCCCCTTTTCAGCCTTGCTGTGCTGGAGGAATCTTGAGTTGTGAACTTGTGCAAACACAGTGTGACATGGCCTTTAATCCTACCTGTTCCTGAAGGAGGAGGGAGTCAGAGCCAGGGCCAAGCAGGTGAATGCACAGTGAGCTCTGAGGTCACTGCAGTTGGGGAGGTGCAGCAGAGGATCAGAGCTCTGGGGATTATCTTGTGCTTAATGATCTTGGAGCAGTGACTGTAAACACAAATGTGAGATTAGCCTTGGACATCACCTGCTGAAGGCATGTGCAGTGCAAATTGGGATGAATTGGTCAACTCGCTGAATATCCCAGCAAAGTAAAAAGCCCTGGGATGTTCCAGCTTTGGAGAGGTTGGAGCTGAATCACCCAGACTGATTTGGTTGCCCTGTGAACTGACCTTAAGGCTGCTCTGGTGTTTGAATACAGGGGATTAGCAAGACATAAGATGGAAGGTTGACTAAAATAGGCAGAAGATTAATTTGCATGTGTAAGTTGAAGTGGGTCTTTTATAAACATTATTGCACAATGAAAATAATAATTGCTCTTATCCGGGTCTGTTTGAAAAAAAAAAGGCAATAAATACTGTTTGTACTATTTATCCATTGTGTGGGGAAAGCAAAACTCTTCAGTGTTTGATGGTGTTGTCACTATAACAAATTCTGGTTTTCTGCTGCATTACTTTACTGACTCTCACTTTCCCTGTTCACTGATACCTGCTAACTCTGTTTTATGCCATGCTAATGTTGTGCTAATTTTGCATTGAATGCCTTGTGTCACCCAGCCCACATCAAAGGGCACTCAGAGCTGTTCAGAGGTGTCAGTTGTGAGCCAGTTTCACTTTGCACCACAAGAAACTTAAGCACTTTCTGTGCAGCAAGAGGGAAAAAAGCTGGTAACCAGTGCAGAGGGTAGAGTTTTTGTTTCTGTTTTAATTTTGTTCATTTTCCTGAAGCTGTGTATAGCTGCACAGCTCAGGGAAAACTTTGTGGAGTAGCCTCAGCCAAAGGAAACATCTCCTCTGATGGCTTAAAACTGCTGGGAAATGTGAACACAGCCTTGTTGGAGTGTAATGCTACTTGCATTGGACAGAAATACTTTCTGTACTGGCAGTTACCAACTGAGCAGTGAGTCTCCATTGCTTTAAGTGTTCACTCTGTAATCGCTGAACATTTCACAGGTAGCTGAAAAAATTAGTGGACCCTGCCTGTGTGGCTTTTGCCTTGTGGTTTGCAGAAGAGATGCTTTTGTATGCGACTGTTTTCTGTTTGAAATGGTTTTTGCACTGTTTTTAACAAAGCCCTTGACGAGGCACTTAAGATATTAACCAGCTTCAGCAGATCATGCGTCTGACGGGAACGCCCCCTGCCTATCTCATTAACAGGATGCCCAGCCACGAGGTGAGACTGAGCACAGGGCTGGGCAGGGCAGGGCTGCACTCACAGTCACCACTTCTGCCAGCTGAATGCTTGCATGTGGCATGGGGTGGGCAATTAACGACCTGCTCTTCTGCAAGGTGTTTGTGCTGCAGGAAGGTGTGAGGTTTGGACAGTGCAAAAAGGATGTGTGAGACCAGGGAGAGCCTGCCTGTGAGCTGGTCTTGATTCTGGGCTGTGCTGTGCAGCTCAGCAAAGCACAGCAGGCTGCACCCAGCCTTGCTGGGACACCAGGGGCTCAGCTCTTCTGTGCCTCTCTGCTTTCCAGTCTTTGCCACAAGTGATGTCAGCTCTTCCTCTACTGTCTGGAGTGCCTTAGTTGGGACAGGGTAATGCTCATGTGCTTAGTAGGTGTCAGAGTAAGCAAGGAGACAGACCATGATAACCAGTGCTTCAGGATGGTTGAAAAGTACTTGATCTTGCTGGCTGGATATTGTCTGATACTTCAACAGAGCATTTATTTCCACAGGCAAGAAACTACATCCAGTCTTTGTCTTACATGCCGAAGATGAACTTTGAAAACGTGTTTATTGGTGCCAATCCCCTGGGTAAGACCTGATTATTAAATTTTCCTGAAACTGAAGCTAGCATGTCCTGGGACACAGAGATTCCCAAAGCTTTGCTCTGGCTGCAGGAGCAGTGCAGAACAGGGTTATGTTTACAGGGATGTGTGGGCCAAGGGTGTAAGAGGAAGAAAATGCTGGATGATGGCGGGTGCTGCAAAACTACAGATTCCTCATCTGTGTTGGGCTTTTAGAAGCTGTACGTTTCAGAGTAGAGCTCATGTGAGAGATCCTGTGTGTGTGGTGCTCTTGCAGCCGTGGACTTGCTGGAGAAGATGCTGGTCCTGGACACGGACAAACGCATCACGGCGGCCGAGGCGCTGGCCCACGCCTACTTCGCGCAGTACCACGACCCCGACGACGAACCCGTGGCAGACCCCTACGACCAGTCCTTTGAAAGCAGAGAACTTGAGATTGAAGAATGGAAAAGTGAGTCTGGGGGAGGGGAGAGACAGCTTCTCTTGTGGTTGTAGAATCATGGAATAGCCTGAGTTGGAAGGACACACAGGGATCGTGGAGTCCGACCCCTGGCCCTGCACAGGGGTCCTGTAGAACCCCAAAATCCCACCCTGGGCATCCCTGAGAGCATTGTCCAAATGCTCCTGGAGCTCTGGCAGCCTCAGGGCTGTGCCCATCCCCTGGGGAGCCTGGGCAGTGCCCAGCACCCTCTGGGGGAAGAACCTTTCCCTGATACCCAGCCCAACCCTCCTCACCAGCTCCAGCTGCTCCCTTGGGTGCTGTCACTGCTCACAGAGAGCAGAGATTGGAGCTGCCCCTCTCAGACCCTGGTGAGTCTCCTCTCAGTCTTCTCTCCATCCCATGAACTGAGGTTCAGCTAAGCCATGGTAGAGGCACAGCAGAAGGTGATAAAATGTGGGCATCCTGTTCATTCTGTCCTTACATTCAGTGAATCTGCCACATGCTGTGTGCATAGTTAGCATAGTCCCTGGTAACTAATTACTACTAGGAGCACACAAACATATCCTTGTTTTCAGACTTACATCTCAATGCTCTGGAAGTATCTTTTATTGTGTATGTTGGTCTCTGAGAGCAGTGTAACCATTCTTTTCTTCTTTGTCTTAATTAAACAGTACTTTTTGTTTAAAATACTGTTAGAACACTTGATTGTTGCAGGTTTTCTTGCATGAAGGTGTGTCTGGTAGTGCTGTCATAGTCCTGCTGCTGAACTTCTGTCCCTCTTCTCCCCCCAGGCCTGACTTATGATGAAGTAATCAGCTTTGTGCCACCCCCGCTTGACCAGGAGGAGATGGAGTCCTGAGAAACTGCTCTCTTCTGTTTGTCCCACTTCACTGTGAAGGGAAGGCCTTTTCATAGGGACTCTCCAATTATCGTTCAAGTGCCTCATCACAACAATATTCTCCTTAGTGGAGGGGTTTTGTGTGTGTTGAACTGGGGAGGGAGGGGGGAGGGAAGGAAGCTGAGTCTATGTAAACATGCTGCATGCTCTTGTATTCTGTGTACAGCCTGGGGCAAGCCTCTGGAGACCTGTTCTGACTGCACTTAGTTCTTCCAGAGTAACAGTGCACCACCAGTCTGCACTGCTGGGGTGAGGTGAGGAAGGTGACAGTGACAGTTTGGTTGCAATCATTGCCATTTATCAATTCTCCTACAACTGAGTAACCTCAAAAAGAATGAAAGTTGGTTTGTAGGCTTAGAGAGTCCTCTGTTTTCTTCAGGACTGAAGGTGGGGTTGAGGGATGTCCTTGTTCAGTGCCAGGCGTGTGATTGACATCCAGATCTTCCTGGTACAGCAGAGTGTAGAGGCCTCCTGGTGTCTGATTCTTGGAACATGAACAGATGTTGTTTGAAACTGTAAATATGTTTGTGCCTTAAATAAATGGGGAGAGAGGGGAAGGGAAGTCTGGGGTGGAACTCTGACCCACTGTTCTTGAGTGAAGGCTCCCAGGCAGCAAGGCATGAACTCAATGGGATTGGGAAGGAACTCTGAGGCAACAACTTCAACCCCTGGATTGGGTATTCCTGTGTTTCTCACTTTCCTCCTCCTCTTGTTCTGAGGCTTCTCAGCATTGTCTCCCAGGAGCCAGAGGTTGGGGAAATCCTTGCTAGCCACACGTTTGTGTATTCTGTTCCCTACAAGGTGGTGTGTTTTTGCATGTTGTAGCTGTATGTGCATGTAGAGCTGCTTGATTTTTGTCCTTACTTTTTGGGGATGGCACTGGGGGCAGTTCAATCAGTGAAATGTTTGCTGAGTACCTCAGGCAGTGCCATAAAATCACAGCACCCTTCCTCCTGTGCTGCAGCTCCTTGTGAAATCCCTGCCATCCTGGAGGCTTCAACAAGGGAGGGGAGTTGTGTCCAACAACAGAAACATGCACCTTTTTCTTTGTTCTGACCTCTCTGCAGAGGAGGAGAGCTTGGGTGGAAAGGTTTCTTGTGAGATCAAGTGTAAAAAACATTCTTTAAAGAAATGACTATAGTATCTTGTGCCAGAACTTAAGTTATTTCCTGAAAAGATTTTTTTTTAGAAGTATTGGAACCCAAAGCAAAGAAATAAGCATGCATAAACACACAATCACCCTTTCACTGTCTATATCTATAAATACAAATATTTATATACATAAAACTAACATTTACTAGAAGTTTTTTTATCCTCTCACATAAGAGCTTCTTGGATATTTCTTAGCAGGTTGATCTCTGCCCGAGGAAACATGAGAAGGGAGTATGTTTGAAACAAACATGGTTCAAATATTTTGTATTTTCCAGGACTCTGCATGAGTGAAGTGCCCAGAGTGAGAGGCTGGCAGGAGGGAGGTTTCTCAGCATGGTTGTGTGCTCCATCTCTAGCTGGGGATCTCAGGAGCCCAATTTTAGGGCTTCTGGAGGAAACATTTTTAGACTTTTTAACTTGTTGCAGGCATCCTGTGTGGGCAATGTACCCGTGTATGTGAGGAGAAAGGCTTTTGCAGTATTTTGTATTCCTGTTACCTGTGGGGCAGAGAGTGTTTTTGTAGTGGTTTTGCCCCATGTTTGAAGAGGCAGCACAAAGGGATGGGACGTGGATGACAAAGCCATTGATTCTTCCTGGGTGACTTCCCAGCAGTCTCTTCAGGCCAAGAGTTCAAGAAAGGTCTGGGCTGAGATGCAGAGAGCAGCTCTGTTGTGCTCTAGGATAAAACTCTCCACAGCCCAACAAAATCAAGACAAAAAACCTCCCTTTTCTGCTGGGCCAGCAGTCTGGGTATTCAAATAAAAATGTAGATACACTATGTAAACCTACAGCAAGATTATTTTTATCAGCCATTCTCTGTGTAGATGCTACAGTGTGATTTCATGCGGAAATATTGCTAAAGATTTTTAAAAGCTCTCGGTGTCGTGTGTGTGGGTGTGTCTGTGTGTGTGAGTGGGAATGGTTCATTGGAGTCTGTCCTCTGAGGGAGCCCTGGGGCACAAACTCCCTGCTGCCAGTGCTGCTGTGCTCGGCTGCTGGGCACCGTGCTGCACCCAGAAGCAGAGATCTGCTATTTTGTTCCTATCCATGGATTTTGCTGTAATTGGTAATGCCAGATAAGATGTCACAATACCACTGGTTAAAAATAAAATCTATTTTTCAGATTTACTGCACTGCTGGTACTTGGAAAGCTCTTGCACTGGGAAGTGTTGGGTTTTAGCATGGTGTGGATTTCTCTGCTGTGCTCTGGGGGATCCTGGGTGTGAGGGCTGGGAGGGACAAGGTGGCTGGAGGCTGACTCTGCTGCTGTGGGGCTTCTTGTCTGTTTTCCCCCCATTCTAAAGTTTCCTGTTTGATTTGGTCACTGGAGTTAACTCATCTCAGTAGAGCCTGACCTGCCCCAGCTATCCAGGACTCCCTAATTGGGTGCTGAGTGCCTGTGTGTGCAGCAGCAGCTGAGCAAGGGCTGTGCTCATCAAATAACCCAGCAGTTACACGTTTGCTTAAGGACCAGGAGCTTTTGCTGTGACACCTCTTGCTCACAGGTGTATTTATAGACCCAGCCAAGCTGTGGATTACACAGATTGTGCCCTGGTGCCTTGCCCCTGTTTGTGTTTGTGCACAGCAGGCTCTGCTGGGCTGCTCCAAGAGCGTAAGGGCCAATGCAGTGGTTGCACATAAAGGGAATTTCCCCCACCCCCTTGTTGTTCTTTTGCTGTAGGGACACCTTTGCAGGGCCCTGTGTGGAAGGAGCAGAGGCTCTGGGCAGGGTTGGAGGGCTGCTGGGGTAGAACACTGCAAGCAGCTGGGCTGGCTTGGTAAGGCTCGGCTTAGTCACTTCCTCTGGGGAGTGGGGAGGATGCACCTCCTGTGTGGGAGCCCCGCCTGAGCCTGCCCGTGCTGGGGTGAATTCTGAGGTGCTTTCTGCTTCCCAGGAGTGCTCCTCGTGGGCTGGGGGTGCTGGGCTGGTCGGTCACAGCCACGGCGGTGACCACGGGCTTTGTTTTGTCCGAGAAGAGCCAGGAAGGGCCGAGAGCTGCTGCAGGAGACGAGACCGCACCCAGCAAAGCCTGGGGCACAAAGCGTGGGGCTGTTCCCATCCCAGAGCTGCTCCTGGAACCCTGGAGAACCTCAGCCTGCTGTCAGCACCTCCCCACGCTGCTGGCAAGCCGGGCTCAGGAGAAAATGGCCATCGATGTGACTTTGTCACGAGCTGTCCATCGCCTTCGAGAGGATGTCCCTGCTGTCTGTGGCTTGTCGTTCGGATTCCCCGGCTCGGCGAGTCCTTACTCATCCCCTCGTTTGGAGGAGGGTTTCACGAGCTCTCGTGAGGATGCTTCCGGGCTGATGGAGCAGCGGAGCGGGAGCTGCGGGTGACAGGGCTGGCGGAGGCGTGCCGAGCCGGGCCGGCTGCTCCCGTCCTGCTGCCGCCGAGCCAGAGGCACCTGCCCGGCACCGAGGCGTGTCAGGAAACCTGATGCCTCACCTCTGCCAATGTGGAGGCGGAGGGAGGAGGGCCCAAAGACATGTCCCTTCACGCTCGCACCAGCTGAAAACAGAGCAGGAAAGTCGCTAGAGCGTTTTCCAGCAGCGCAGGAAGCCTCCCTGCCCCGCTCTCGCCCCAGAAGCCCTCCCGTACTCCACTACTCTGGGGGGGTGGCTGTCCCGCACCCGCCGGGCGATGAACATCGCAAGGAGAAGAGGCTTCTACAGACAGGAGGTGAACAGCACGCTCTGGGAGCTGCCCAGGAGATACACATCCCTGCACCCGCTGGGCTCCGGGGCCTACGGCTCCGTCTGGTGAGTGGGGTCCTGCCCGGGCGGGGGTTCCGTGCCGGGGGGAGCGAGGAGGCGCTTGGCAGAACCCCTCCATTATTGAGGAAGGACATTTGCATGTGTGATGGGGACAGGATGGCTCCTGCTGAAGAACATGGGCAGGGCAGGGGTGGCGGGGAAGCCGAGCGTCACCTCGGCACTGGGGTCAGGCCGATTTTGGGCTGCTCTGGACTCCAGCTTGAGTTGAAGTGCACTGGGGTCAGGCCGATTTTGAGCTGCTCTGGACTCCAGCTTGAGTTGAAGTTCCTGTCTGCTAGCACAGACAGAGGCGGGGGAATCCCTGGAAAGAGATTTGTGGGTGACTGCAGAGGTGGGAGCTGGAGCAGGGTGTCCTTGCTGCTCAGCCCCGGGCAGATGAAGCAGCTGGACAATACCCTGATACAGCTTCCGACCCCCACCCTGATACAGCTTCCAGTCTGGAATCATAAATTGGGTAGAAATTACTGCAAACCAGGATCAGTAACAGACAGATTTCCTCATGGCTGATGATAAATCCCAGCCTACAAGAGAGCAGCAGGAGCTGCTGTTCATTGCTCAGCCAGGCAAAGGTGCCTGAAGCAAGAGCGAGCACAAGGCAGACGCTGCTGGCTTGGCACTGACACACCAGAGATGGGCAGCCCTGAGAGGTTAAATGTGAAACAGCCCATTGATAGCATCTGAACAGAGCCCTTATTTCATAACATGCTGAGCTAAAAATAAATGAAAAAAAAAAAAAAAGGTGTGTCCGTTTTCATAGGTGTTGGGCAAAGTCTGCCACTGGCACTAATCCTGAAACCCTGGCGTCCAGGTTTTGTCCTTTTCCAGAGAGGCACTCACTGGCTGCCCAGATGTGTTTATGCCTCTTAAATTCTTAAGTAAGTCCTGCAAAATCAGGCAGGATTAGACTTGACTTTTAATTTATATTTGTACAGTGTTCTCTGATTTTTATCACAGAGAAAATCAGGAAGAAAAATAAAGACAGGGAAAAAAAAAAAAAAAAGGAAGAGAGAAATCTTTTCAAGTTTCCTTGCCCAGCCGAAAAATACAAACATCAAAAGAAACCTTTACTGGTCCCTGTAAAACTCTCGGCTGCTCTGGAGCTCTCAAGGGAGGCTGAAGCAGCCGGGGCTGCGTGGTCGTTTTGAATGGACAGAGCTCAGCAGGGAGAGCTCGGGGCTGAGTCCTGTACAAAGCTGAGGCAGAAATGTGGAGCTAGGATTTGCTGTCCTCTGCTGGGAATTGCTGGGAAAATTTCCTATTGCAGCGTTTTGCAGCAGCGGCTTTTACACCTTCTTGAGCAGCTGAGAAAGTAACTCAGGAGAAACAGCAAGGGCTTGCTTCTGCCCTTATTAATTTGCCAAAATCTGTAGAGATTTGGCTTCCAGCTGAGTGTGACTGTGAAACAAGGATCTTCTGACCCCTCCAATGCTGCTCCTGCCAATCTCTGCCAGCCAAGGTCTGAGTCCCTTCCTCTTATTTTCCTGGCTCTTCCAAAAATTTTACACAGTGCTGTCCCCTCTGCTGAAGTCCTGGAACGGAGACAAAACCTCACTGAGAGTCCTCCTAGGACACCCTGCAGCATCTTCAGCACTCCAGCTGCCTTGTGTTCCTGCACTTCTGTGCTTCTCCTGACTGGATATTTGTCAGTGCAGGGCTGGAGGGTGCAGCTGGAAGCCATGGCATTGAATGTGATGATTTACAGCTCTTCTGTTCCTGTGGGAGATGGGACAGGGATTTCCAAAGCAGAGGGAACAGTGGGATTTGGCAGGAAAATCCTTTTTTTTTTTTCATCTGTTTGCCTCTTGGGAGGGGTCAAGGAGGGGCTGAGACACCCCTGGAAATCACCACTGAGAACCCTGAGTTCCAGCTGTCTGTCTGAGGACCTCCCTTCCCTCCTGGAAATCTGAGCAAGGAGCCTCCAGAGGGAGAGGAGCTGTCACAGGAATGCTGTGCCCAGCTGCAAACAGCTGGAATAACACAGCATAATAATGCCTGCAGCAATGGCTGCTGCACCAGGTTTTCATCAGCTCCAGAGAAGTCTCATTTTCAGCCAGACCTGCTCTTACACAGAAGTGAATATGTAATCAAGGATTCTGAGCACAGCAGGATTAATTGCAGCAGCATTTTCAACATGTGACATCCAGTCTTTGCTCCAGAGTACAGTGAAGGCAGCTGGTCTGCCCTGAAACACAACAACCTCCAAGCAGATGGCAAAGCAGAAATTACAATATCTTTTTTCCCTTATCTCCATGCATTAAGGAGGGAGAAGGCAGAGTTAGAACTAATTCTGACCTTTAACCACTTGTGTTTCCCCTATCTCTTAGCTCTGTTATCTCCAGCTCATTTCTGCAGGTTGAAGGGAATAAAGATGAGCCACTTGTGCTTTTCTTGGTGTCCCACCTCATCCCCCAAAGAGCTCAGGCTGCCCAAAGCCACACAGGGCTCCACTGAGCTCCTCAAAGGACCTTCCTCTGCTGTGCTGCAAGCACAGGAGCCAGCTCTTCTCTAGGAACCTCTGGGGTTGCAGACTCTGTTCAAACATTCCACTGACATCAGGATGGTTTTTTATTTGCCTGCTGCAGCTCAGCCATAGACAAGAAGACAGGGGAGAAAGTGGCCATCAAGAAGCTGTGTCGCCCCTTCCAGTCAGAGATCTTTGCCAAGAGAGCCTACAGAGAGCTGATGCTGTTGAAGCACATGCAGCACGAGAATGTGAGTGCTCATTTCTCCTCTTCCTGCTGACACGGGGGGTGTTTCCTTGCCACCTTTTGGTGGCATCACCCGTGTTTTAATTGACATTTGGTATGTGCAGGCTGTCTCAGGGATTACCTGTGACCTGTTTGCTGTGCCCAGGATGGAGCAGGTGTGTAATGGGTGAGCCCAGGTGTTAGTAAGAGGGAAAACATTTATGCAGCATCACTGAGGAGTCCCTGGCTTCCTCAGGTGGAATTTACTGTGTTCACCCACGTGCATGTGCCAGTGGAGAGCTGATCAGTGCAATGAGCACAGCAAATTCTTTCCAGATTTAAATGTGGGCTTCTCTCCTTCCTCAGGTCATTGGGCTGCTTGATGTCTTCACCTCCACTGCCTCCTACCAGGGGTTCCAGGACTTGTAAGTCTGGAGTTCTTTGCTCTCTGTAGACTTTATTTTCCAAGACAGCTGAGTCTTAGCAGCAGCACAACAGAGAGGGTTGGGGTGCAAAGGGACCAGACTAGAACCCAGGCATCCCCAGATAACACAGAGAACCAAGAGCACACCTCAGCTGCCATGGCTGACACACCCAGACCACGTCAGCAGATCCCAGCCCTGCTCCCAGCTGGGCCACCAGAGCAGGCACAGACCAACCTGTGCAGTGAGGATGTGTTGCATTCCATGGTGCATCACACCAGGGTGATCCATGCCAGCACTGTGTGACTGCTGAGCTGAGGGGCTGCACTCAGAACAGGAAAAGTATTGTTCATCAGGCCTCAGGACAATTAAGCTCAGAATTTGAAAGATCTGTCCCTCTTTTCCTCTTAATTCTGGCTCTTCTCAATGATTTTTTTTGGCATTTTCCCTCCACGTTCATGGCCACGTTGGACAAGTCCTTTTTCCTTCCCCATCACTGCAGATGAGCAGTGTGTGCCTGGGTTTGGGGTTTGGCTGATGCTGAGTGTTAGCAGCCTGCAGGAAGAGCATTGAAGGGTCTCAGAGCAGTTCCTGCAGGAAGACCATCAGTTAATTAGCAGCCTCAGCAGGCAGGTACTGAAGGAAGCTGGATGTTGTCTTCTGAGGCAGGGCTGGAGAACATTGCAATGACAAATTTGGGAGCCAGTGCAGCTGCTTTGCTGTGTGAGATGTTTCAGCTCCTGGATGGTGAAAAGCTGCCCAACACTGAACTTCACTTGAAATCTAAACTAACTCAGGATCTGAAGATCCTTGTTCTTACTTGACATCAGATATCTGATTTCAGAGGAGGAGAAAGAACAATTTTCAGAACAGGTTGAAATTCCAACTTCTCTGCAGGATGAGCTGGTTAGCCAGGAACACTGTCACAACAACTCATCCTCCTCACAGTGAGTTACACAGCCAGAAACACCAAACCAAGTGAGAACAAGGCTAGTCTGGTCCCCTGCATTTTTCTTCCAGGCTCAGGGCCTTGTCTTACTGCCTTTTAGCTACCTGGTGATGCCATACATGCGGACAGATTTACAAAAGATCATGGGACATGAATTCAGTGATGAAAAGATCCAGTACCTGGTCTACCAAATGCTGAAAGGGCTGAAGGTAGGTGGGTCTGGAGGAGTTAGTGACTCCCTGTGTCTCCTCGGCGTGTCACCTCTGGGTTGACCCTAACTGAACTCCCCTCCAGTACTGTACAGGAGGATGTGGGGAGTTCATGGCATCCCCCCAGAACAGGCAGTGGCTGTTGAACCATTCCTGGTCCAGCACACATCAATAAAATGAGTGTTTGCTTTCATCAGTCAGGTGGGTATCACAGCAATCAGCAGCCACAGGCCCTGGGATGGTTTTTCCATGGCAGCACTTGTTTCTGTCTCTGCCTTGCCCAAACCCTCAGCAGAACTCTGCACAGAGAGGGGGACACTGGCAGGAGCAGGAGCCCCTCTGAACCTGCCAGAGGCTCTCGGGGGAGAGGACAGAGGGAATGATTTTCTGTTCAGCACCATAAGGAAGGAATATGTTTCTCTAACTTTGAGGGAGCTGAAAGCAATCCCTGCAAACTCTGGGATGTAGAGACAGAGCTTTGCAGCTGTCCTCTGACACCCTTCACCTGGAGTCACAGCCGTGGCTTGCAGGCATCAGTGGGTTCACCTCACTCACACCTCTCCCCAGGTCACTGCTACCTTGAGCTTAAATAAGGGGGGAAGAACACACAGAAGGTTTGACTGGTATGCTAAAAACCCTGAAGTCAGTTTTGCAATTTTATGTTTTTGGGCCGAGATTATTTTTTTGAACACCCAAAACAACCATGTTCTCATGTCATCTGCTGTAACCCTGATGACTTTGATAGTTTGAAGCTGTTTTACTTGCTCTGAGGAGCTTCATCCCTCCTCTTCTGCTCTGTGCATCTTCTTTAGACTGGCAACAGCACTCTAAATACTGTCAGTAATTTGGGGCAGAAATTTCTTTTCAAACTGCTGCCCTAGGGACCAGGGACCTGTGGAAGGCTGCAGAGGTTTGTTCTCAGCAAGTTCTTGTTTGTAGTTCTTGTTTCTCTGCTGGATAACAGAGAATTTTGTCTGCTGGTGATCACATTGTGGCTCCTCTTTTTATTGCAGTATATTCACTCAGCTGGCATCGTCCACAGGGTAAGTTCATGTGTGCTCTTATTCTGATTTCTGTCTGAGAAACACAGCATAGTCATAAAGTTAATAAATTCCTAACCATCATTTCACTAATAGCATTGTCTGCTCTAATTTTCCATCCTGTCTGCTCTCTTTTCCATCCTACACCCTATATATGTTTGGAATTGTTAATTTTTGCAGGATTTTGAGAAAATACTGTATTTTCTGATGAGCTTAGAAGCATTTTATGATGCTTTTTGAATTAAAACTGTTCCAGAAAATAATCAAATAGTAACCTAATACTGTACAGTACAGCAGGCATGGTGTTTATTCAGTCATTTGCTGAATTGATGCTGAACCTGGGGTGTTATAGGACCCCATCAAAAACAAGCAGAGGTTCAACTGAGAATTTTGTTGATGTATTACAGCTTGAAACATCCAATTTTTCTGCTCCTGTCTGTTGTAGGACCTGAAGCCAAGTAACCTGGCTGTGAATGAAGACTGCCAGCTGAAGGTAGGTGGCAAAGCAGCATTTGCAGCACATCAGCTCGTGGGGGAAGTGCTCTGGCAGCAGGAAACTGGCACTGTCATGTTTCCTCTTTCCTCCCGAGCCTCCATTCCAGGCGTTGTGTTCCTTGGGCTGCAGCAGTGGGAAATGCTCCCCTGCTGATGTCACTTGCTGAATCAGGACACAAGACCTCAAATGAGCCTTCTGCCACTGTAATCCTCGTGGATGGCAGTGTGTAATGACTTCCTAGAGAAATTCAGCACTGCTGAGCAATACTTGCAGAGGTGAATGATCCCTGAAGGGGAACTGCATTCAGCTGCAGGTGCCCTTTGGTTCTCATGGACCTTGTGGTTGTTATTCCAGACAAAGTCATTTTCAGGGTTGCTCTGAAGGGTTCCTTTGGTTCTCATGGACCTTGTGGTTGTTATTCCAGAGATTTTCAGGGTTGCTCTGAAGGGTTTGCCTGCTGCTGGCTGGTGGGGTGCTCTAGCATGCATTTTCTGTAATGTATATTTCAGGGAGTGGCTCTGCTGCCCATAAAGGTTGGGTCAAGCTTGTTCATCTTCAGCATTGAGGGAGAGGCCATGCTGTGTCACCTGCAAGGTGTTCTTATAGGAAAGGGTGAGTTGTGGTGACCTGGGAGCACGCCTTCACCACCAGCTCACAGACCAACTCCAATAAAGCACATTGACTCAAAACTTAAGCTTCAAGAAAGGCAGTGACCTTCCAGGGAGCACAAAGCACTGATCCTTTCAGCAGGGACCTCTCATGACAACAGGGTTTGCAGCTGGCTTGCAATTTACAGTGGAATTAAGATACATAAATTCTTTGAGCCATCCCATGGGTGCCTGTGGTGTAGTTGGAGCTTTGTTATTGTCTGATTGGAGCTACTCCATTTCCCCTTAGAAGCAGAGTCTCACTTGCCCATAGGATTTCTCTTTTCTCTCCTGCCCTCCATTTCCCTCATTCTTCCTTTGGCACTGCAGATCTTGGATTTTGGCCTGGCCAGGCAGGCTGATGCAGAGATGACTGGCTACGTGGTCACACGGTGGTACAGAGCCCCAGAGGTCATCCTCAACTGGATGCACTACAACCAGACAGGTGAGCAGCCCTGCCCCAGCCTGGGACTCCCTGCTGGTGAGCTGGGGGATCCTGCTGGCTCAAATCTCACTGAATTGTCCAGTTGTTTTTTTCCTCGTTTTCATCAGTGTTCCCTGGAGCAGAGCAGGTCCCAGAGGTGTTGCACAACTCCCAGAGCTGCTGCTTGCAGGAATTATGAAAGCAGAGATTTTAGCAGCATAGAAAGAACAGAAGAGGGTGGGAGTGAAATTTAAATCAGTGCTTAGTGCAAGCAACAGCAAAAGTGACAGCCCCAGCAACCACTGCTGCCTTTCTAATTTTTTTTTCCCTTCCTTTTTCCCCCTCTCTCTTTTTTCTCTCTGAACAGTGGATATCTGGTCTATTGGCTGTATCATGGCAGAAATGCTGACTGGGAAAACACTCTTTAAAGGAAAAGACTGTATCCTTTCAAGCTAAGCCTTTTGCATCAGCAGAGTAAAAATTCTTAGTGTGTGCGGAAGGGTTTTTTATGAATGAGGCTACTGAGAAAAAGAGGTGTCAGACTGGTTTATCAGGACATAATCACAAGGACCAGAAATGCACCTCTGTGGTGGGGTGGTTCTTCATCAGCTGTTCAAAATTGTGTGGCCATAGCTCCATTCCCAAAGCTTTGCACATCCTTCCAGGCCCATGGATGTGTGTTCTGGCATAGCTGTGCCAGAAAAATGATCTGTTGATGGAAATGCCATTCCAGGAAAGGCTTGGAGCTCTTTTTGCCAGTGTAATGAGTCTCTGCTGGTGTGACTATGGTGGGTTTGTGTCATGAGCTAATTGTACTCTCACAGGCTGAGATGGGCTGGGGCTTTGCTCCTCAAAGGGTGATCTTTAACACAGCTTGCCAGACCTGGATCAACTGACCCAGATCCTGAAGGTAACAGGGCATCCAGGAGAGGACTTCTTGGAGAAGCTGGAGGACAAAGCGGTAAGGAAGCTCCTGTGGGTTTGGGTCCTGACTTGTGCTTGGCATGGGAGAAGTGCTGCCTCTACAGCAGCAAGGAAATGCCATTTTTCCCAAGCAAGGAAGGCATTTCTCTGTGCTGGTGGCACAGCTGATGGACCTGGTGCTGCCTTGGGAATGGCTGTGTTTGGTAGGGACTCCCATGTGAGGTGCCTGATGCCCCAGCAAACCAATCTTTGTTCTCCTGCTGGACTCTTAAAACAGAAGTATTTCTCTGTCTTCACTGATAAAAAAGTTCCTTGTAAACTGCTGAAATGGGACATCTGGAATGCTTTGCTCTTCTCTCCACTTGCTGAGACTGAGAGCTGTATTTCACCTGTCCATGTGCAGTAACTGTGTTTTCCTTGCTCTTTCAGGCAAAGAGTTATATCAAGTCCCTTCCTAAAATCCCCAAGAAGGATTTGTCTGTGCTTTTCCCTAAAGCAAATCCTCAGGGTAAGTAACCTCCAGCATTTCTCATGAGTTTTCACAGCAGGCTGACTGCCACAGCCCCAACTTTATTTCTCCTCCTCATAATTTCTTGGTACTTTTTTCCCTTGCAGTTTGGCCCTTCCTCAGGGAAAATGCATCAGTTAAAAGCAGAATTATCTTTTATTTGCATTACAGTGGTGATGTTCTGCTGCTCTTGGCCATTTACTACTTTTTAAAAAATATTGTTATTTTTAAGTACAGTGTAGAACCTGGATCTAGCAATATTTAACAGACAACTGATGTGAAATTTTCAGGGTAAAAAATAATCTCTTAGAAAGAGCTCTCTTCCCAGGAAGGTTAGAGGTGAGAGCAAGCAAAACTCTTCTAGAAACAGAATGGAAGAAAGTCTTAAAATGTCAAAACCAATTGGGAATGGGGCTGATCTGAGTTTCCTGCCCTCCTCTCTACCAGGGATATATAGGTTTCTATGCAGATTACCCATGTTAAGACTCCTTTGAGATGCAGGGCTCTGAATGAAAGAAAATTATTAAAACTGAAAAATATCTTGAGGTTACTGGTTTGCTTCTCATGTTTCTGCAGCCCAATCTGTGCAGCAAGGCTTATTCAGGTCTAATTTGTTATTTCTGCACAATTTAACTTCTGTTAGTAAGAGCTCCCTGAGGCTGTTGTTGGGCAGACTTTGCATCTCCACTGATGGGAGCTCCTTGCTGCCTTGGCCAGGCTGAGGATTCTCCTGGTCAGGTCTGGAGATGAAACACTGGAAATACCAGTGCCACAGCTGCAGGGTTCATGCACGGGCTGCCTGTGCTCCCCTGCACCTTCCCAGCCCTGCTCCCTTCCTGCACAGCTGTGGACCTGCTTGACAAGATGCTGCAGCTGGATGTGGAAAAGCGCCTTACAGCAACAGAGGCCTTGGCTCACCCCTACTTCGAGCAGTTCCGGGATATTGAGGAGGAGACAGAGGCACAGCACTCCTATGATGATTCTCTGGAACATGAAAAGCTTTCCATAGAGGAGTGGAAAAGTAAGAAGTTGATTTTCTTTGAGGTTCCTGTCTAGTGTGGGACTCTCCTACCCCTCTTTCTTTCCTGTACAGATGCTGAGTGAAGCTGTGTTTGCCTGCTGATGCCTCAGTGGTGGTGCACAGATCTCTGGTTTTTATCCATTCAGCAAAGATCCCTCCAACTCTTCAGGCAGACTTTTTTGTCTCTCTTCCTTTGCCTCTTTCAGCTGCCACTGAGTGCCTTTTTCTGCACATCCAACACTCCAGCTTTTATTTGTTTCCTCTAAAATCACACATTAATGGTTATTTTGTTCTGTTTTTCAAGAGCACATTTACAAGGAGATCTTGACCTTCAGTCCCATTGCACGGAAGGATTCAAAGAAGAGAAGTGGGATGTCGTTATAGCCATGGGTGCAGCTGTGCCTGGGACTCAGTTCTCCCTGGTGACATCAGATTCATTCCACACTGCCTTGCTGCTGGCCAACTTCTGCCCCGTGGGACCTCTCTCTGTGTGCCAGCACAAGGATGACACAGTGCTGTGGGCATTGGACTTTGTTCTTCTAAAGGGGAAGCACTCCAGACAGTTTTCAACATAAAGACAAATATATTCTTGTTGAAACTTTAAGTGAGAGAATTTTACCTGGTGTTTCCTTTTTTTTTCCCCCCTGTATTTGTCCACTTGAGAGAGGAGGGGTTTCACTCTTTCTCATTAGTCTTTTCAAGCACAGAATTTAGTACATTAATTATGGATGAGGTAAAGAAAATGGTAAAATTGCCTAGGAAGTGAGTCCTAAGCAAAAGATCAGAAATACTGAATTTCAGCATAACAAGACCTTAGCCAATCTCACTCTGGCTGTGTGCTGCTTCCCCGAGCAGTCACAGAGCACCAGCAGAGCAAGGCTGTGGGACAGTGTCAGCTCCAGGGCACCAAGGGATCAGCCTGTGTTCAGAGCAGCTACAAACTCATCCTCTCATCTTACACTCACAATTCTGCACAGCTGCTTCCCCTCCAAAGAGCCACTGCCTCTTTTTTTTGTTTTTTGTTTTGTTTTGTTTTTCCCCTGCTTATTTAATTCCCTGGGATTTGATCAGTGCTGTCTCCTCCTCACTGCAGGCAGCAAACACAGCCTGGGAATTTGAGGCCACTTCCCACAGTGACAGACTGGGAGTCCCAAGCAGCTGCACAAGTGACTTTGAATATGGATCTGCAGCACAGTTTCCAGCCTGTGCTGAAACTGGAGTATCTGCAGATCCACAGCTTATCAATACAGTCACTTGATAGTGCAGGCACAGGTGCTCGTTGTGATAACACCTTTGGACTGCAACACCTTCCCTAGGGAGATCAGGTAAGCTCAGGCAGTCATTCCAAAGTCCATCCCAAGGGATATGTGCCAAGAGCCAAGGGCCTTCTCTGTATCAGAGCTCAGAGCACAGAGCCCCCAGGACTAGAGAAATGTATTTGACCTCAGTTATATTTGACCCCTCTTCTATGGCTGCTGTTTTGGTTTGGTTTAGCCAGGTTGGTTGTTTTCAGTACTCTCTAATTTTCTTAAGCAATGTTCATTTTTGCTGTACAGACCACAAGTAAGGAAAAACTGCAACGTTTCCAGAATGTTCTGATCTCTCTTCTCCACTGGGAACTGGACAGTGATGTCACATTGCTTGGCTGCCTCCCTGCTGCAGCTCATGGCATGCAGCACTGGGGATAACCCTGCAGCTTTTTGATAGGGTGGTGTTGATGTTTGCCTGCTGCAGCTGCACAGATGGGCCATGATGATAAGATGAGGTTTCTCCTGGCTCCTATCTGTCTGGGTCATGTACGAGGCCTTTGCCCCACTCTTCTCTTAGGTAGGGACAGTGAGCACAGAACTGTTGTGATGTGTCCTCAATTCCCTGAGAATTCAATGTTTTCTTATGCAGAAAGTCATCTCCAAAGTCAAAGGCATCTGTTAAGGCCAGATTCAGACAGAATTCATGAACCCCAAAATGGGAATGCAGGGTATTTCTTATCATCTTGCCCTCCTTCAGAAGGGGATAGGTAGACCTGAAGAGTCTTCTGTCTCAATAATGATGGCTGAGGGACAAAACATCTTCATGATAAAGGAATATACTGAGCAGTCTGAAGGTAGTTGAAAAGAGACTTGGATAGTTGTAAAGAATAATTTAAAATGCCCTTTGGGAATTGTCTGTCTGAGCAGAGGACAAGCATGAAGAGGCACTGGGGACATGTGATACAAATAGGTGTGAGAAGAATTCTGCAAACATTAGCCTCACTTGTTTTAGGGACAGCACATAAAGGCTCTTCAGCATCAGTCTTTCTGCTGAATACACACCCAGTTTCAGGGTTTCTGAGTTTCTTGGGAGGTTTACACTTCCCCTGAATGCTCTGAAATTGCAAGAGCAATCCCAACAGCTGCTGTGTGGGCTCCATGCTCTGGTTTCATTCATTCACCACCAACCCCATACACTGACAGAACACTGTGCAACAGGATTACCCAATACCCCAACAAATGGGGAGCAGGTGCTCTGGAAGCCCAGAACCCTGGAGGTGTATGCATATTTGGTTTTTTGTGGTATGTATCATCCAAGAACTCAAAATAGACAGCAGGAAATGTAGCAGGTTGGTAGTGGAAAGAGTATCTGTACAGACCAACCATCCCAGGGCTGCTGTGGCATCTGGGGACGTGTTTCAATGAACAGCAAGGAGAAGGGAGAGGTGGGGGGAAATCCTATTGACATGTCCTGAAAGGAGTTTGAAAAACACCTGCTTGACAGAGCCAGTGATGACTCAGGCCAAGGCTGGAATCCTTCACAATCAGCACCAGAACTGAGAGGGGGTGTGTGACCCTGACAGACACTGAGTCAAAGCAGAAATTACCTCACGCAGAGGTGCAGGCAGTGCCTGGTCCATGACTCACACTCACACATAATTCATGGACATTCCTTTCATTACAAGTATAGTTTACATACTTAAAAACACAAAACCAAGTGATAAAAATCCCTCAACCATTAAGTGGTCCAAAATTCCATAGATCAGGCCAGCCAAAAATATGTTTGCCGTTTGTATTAAGTTTCTATGATATAAATTTACACAGATATATGGATGGAATTTTTGTGCCTGTGTCAGATAACTTACAGATGTCTAACTTGGAATACTATTTACTTTGTATTCTTACATTAATTTCTGATTTCCAAGCATCTTTTTTTAATTTGGAAAATAAAGCCTTCAGAAACAATCTTTCTCTGTAAGTTTATTTTGACAGTTAATTAGGTCTGTGAAGTTGCAGCTTTATGGGGCCTATTTGTTAGGTATTTGCACATGTAAGTGGGAAAAAAAAAGCAGATGAAGGAATAATTATTTTATTTTCTTAAGAGATACCACAAAATTAGAGGATTTTTAAAGAGAGATAATAGTAGCTGTGTTTTGGATACCACCTAGAAACCTTTCAGTGCACAATTTTGAAAATTTCCACAGCCTCTTAGAAAACTACTTATTTTATCCTGTAGGAAAAAGACAGATTATCTGTTTTTATATTTAACATTTTCACATTCTAGGTTGCAGACTAAACAAATAATGTTCATGTTTTAAGTATGTGACAATGGGAAAGAAGAAAAACAAAAAATTCTAAACACATTTGAGAAGTGTAGTGAGATTCTGTACAAAGGATGGTGGTACCTTTTCATATTCCCATGTCTTGCTGTTGCCTGAGCAACCAGGGAAAGCGTTCCTAATCCTCTGCATTTTTCCTGTATCATGGGTCAGCAGAGTGTTGGCTGGAAACGTGATTATGGCTGTTTTTCTTTCCACAGCTGAGAGAAAAAAAGACATGAAAGATTGAATGAAGACCAGAATAGCCACTACTAATTTGCTTTTCCCCCAAAAGGGTGGACACTGGCTGCACTAATTGTAATTATCATGGAATCATTCAGCTTGGAAAAGGTCATTAAGATCATGGAGTCCAAATCCACACTGAAAATGTCACAGTTCCCAGGTGAATGAGGTTTAGGGGATGTTTTGCCTGATTTCTCTCTCCAAGGCCATTTTCTGAGCACACAGCTTTTAATGTGATGTTCAGCTGGTGCTGCCTCCCAGCTGATTCAGCCAGCTCTCCTTTTTTGTTGGAATGCACTCCATTAAATAACACTGAAGGGTTAGGATATTTGCAACCCTCATTGATTTGCTGTTACATGAAAGTGAGTTAACTTCTTTTAGCCAGGTTTGGCTGGAAAAATAAAAATTCTCCTGCCATAAACCATCATTTCAGATCTGCCTTCAGAATATTTCAACTGAAAAAAAATGTTTTAAAATTAGAAGACATTGAGATTAAAAAAATAAGGACCAGTGATGAGGTAGTGCTGGGTGCTTGTGTAACCTCTCTGATGTTAGTGAGGCTGAAGAGGGTTATAAATAGATAAGTAAAATTCCAGTGAAAATACAGGCTTATCACTTTTGAGATATCAGGTTTTAACCTTTAATGCACAAGGCACCTGTTTAGCAATTGCTCTGATTTCAGCAATTCTGAAGAAAACAGCAGCAGAACAAACAGCCAAAGAGAGATACAAACATAAGTCAGTTTTGAGGCTTAATAAATCAACAAAGAAAAAGGTCAGCTCTCAGTTCTAAACAATACTTCTCTTCCCTTTCTAGGTATGTCTTATATGCTTGAATAAACATGGAGAAAATTGTAATATGAATGAAGGTGCCCAACTCTGTTTGAGGTGTCTTGGCTTCTGCTTTCATTTGAAGCAACTAATTTTGCACTTGCACCCTTTAAAAACTGGGACAGGAAAGAAATTGAATTAAGCTGTGCCTCTGGGATTTGAGAGAAGTTCAGAACATTTTTCAAATGTTAGTTCCACAGCTTTGGTATAAAACAAAATGATGTTTTGATGCTGTAATACATGGCCCTCAGTCATCAGAGATGTCTGATAATAACTTGTTTTGATGCTGTAACACATGGCCCTCAGTCATCAGAGATGTCTGATCTCTGTGCACTGTTCTTAATAGGGAACCTAATATGATTATAAACTAATTCCAGTGCAAATTTAAGAGTATAGAGTTTCAAAATGGAGGTAAAAAAAATGTTTGTAGAAGTTGGTCATATTAAAAAAAAAAGTAAAAAAAATTCAAGTAAAACCCAGTTAAAATACCCAAATGAAGAAGGAAAATCACAGAAGGGTCTGGGCTGGAAGGGACTAGAGATCAGTTTGCAGTGCCCTGCTGTGGGACACCTTTCACTGAGCAGGTTACTCAGAGCTCCATCCAACCTAGCCTTGAACAATTCCAGGAACGTGGCAGCCACAGCTTCCCTGGACAGCCTGTTCCAGTGCCTCACCAGCACCACAGTGAATTTTTGTCCTATTACTCAGTCTAAACCTCCTTTAATTTGAAACCATTCCCCCTTGCTCTTGGAAAGGTCTCTCCTCATCCTTACTGTAGGCTCCTCTCAGGTACTGAAGGGCTGCAATTAGGTCACCCCAGAGCTTCTCTTTTCCAGGCTGAACAAACCCAGCCTTTGAAGTCACTTATCAATTATTGAAATTACTTTATTTACTGTTTAACCAGGAAGCAAATGCAGCTGTAGGTTGTTTTAGGGTTTGTTTGGTCCTTCATGGTTAGGACCATACTGTTACACAGCAGTTCTTTTGAGGGTGAGATCCTTTGTAAATCAGTGAGAGTGTTGGGAGTTTATTTCTAAATCCTTGAAGTGTTATTTTTTTTGCAAGACAAGAATAGCTTATTATTTATTTTCAAGTTTTGATATGTAAGTAGTAGACCTATAAAAAAGTATACACCATATATACACAGAATATATTTCAAAGGTGGTATGTAAAGACTGTTCAGCAGTAAGGAACATATTTTTCTTTTTGCTTTTAAAGCTGCAGCAAGCTCTGGTCCAACCTGAGTACTCTGCAAAACAGACTGTCACAGACTAGATGCTCTCAGATTCCATGGTTAACATACGTTAAGAGACAAAAGATCTCCAGCTGGACTGTAAATGAGGGAAAACAACATTCTTTGCTTCCTTCTAAAAACGGTTAATTCTATAAATTCAGATGGTGATATTATGCAATACTCTGCGCAGAGTGGGAGGTGGAACACACATATGCTCAAGTATGTGGCATGCTCTATAAAAAGTAAGTGTGGGAGCCTCTGCAATTCCTATCTCAATTCTTATCTCAGTTGCTAACTTAACTGCTTCCTTGTTCAATCCCCTCAGTCCCTCTCTTCCTTGTCCCTCCAGCCTGTCACACCTCTCCATGTGAAGAGGCCATCTGGACCCGAAACATTGCTCTACAAAATAAACACAGGCTCTTGCTATTTACATGGTTTGTTTGATGTTGCTTGTTTAGACTAACTGTGGCAGGCAAAGGTTCTCTGGGAGTGTAATTGGACTCTGGCACTTGACCACGCTTCAGGGTGTTTCCTGGGACCCCACGCCTCCTGCAAAAAAAAAAAAAAAAAAAAAAAGTGGGCTGCAAAATGAAGACACCCCAAACGAGCTTGTCAAAAAACCAAAAAAAAAAAAAAAAAAGGGGGCTGCAAAATGAAGACACCCCAAACGAGCTTGCCAAAAAAAAAAAAAAAAAAGGGGGCTGCAAAATGAAGACACCCCAAACGAGCTTGCCAAAAAAAAAAAAAAAAAAGAAAAAAAAAAAAAAAAAAACCAAAAAAACCCCCCAAAAAAACCCCAAACCCACAGCTCCCGGCTGTGAGGTACCAGCCTGGGATGGGCCCGCACCCGAGCTCCCAAACCCCAACCCCGCGATGATGTGGGGAGCAGCCGAGGCGCAGGCACAGCCCGCTCCGGCCTCCGGGAGGCCGCGGCTCCCCGGTGCTGCCTCGCCAGCCCCGGAGGGGGGCACGGGCGGCAGCGACCCCCGCCTCAGCCATGAGGGCAGCGCGGAGCGACCCCCCCGCCCTCCCGCCGCCCCCGGGGGCCTCCCGCTCGGCGCGGCCCGGGTGTGGGAAGGCACCGGGGAGGGGCGGGCGGTGCCTGCCCGCGGGGGGAGCGGAGCGCGGAGCCCCCTCCCCCGCCTGGCCGCTGGCTGCCGCCTCTCCCCGCCGCTCGGCCGGCCCGCGCCGCCACCGCCGCCTCCATCTTGAGCGTGTGTCCCCTGCTCCCCCCCCACACCGCCTCCACAGCGCCGAGAGCGTCGGGGGCGCTGGAGCCCCGGGGGGGAGCGGGGGGGAGGTGAGGGTGGTGGGGGGCGAAGCGGCACCGGGGCCGGAGCGGCAGCGGCGGGAGCAGCGGCGGGAGCAGCGGCGGCGGCAGCGGCGATGAGCAGGCGGCGCTGAGGAGGCGGCGGTAGCCGGAGCGGACGGAGCCGACATCTTGTGCCCTCCCCTCCCGCCGCCGGCTGGGTGAGCCCGTCCGCCCCAGGGGGGAGGGGAGGGGGAGGCGGAGAGAATTTAAAAAAAAAAAAAAAAAAAAGGAAAAGGAAAAAAAAAAAAAAGGAAAAGAAAAACAAAAACAAAAATTCCCCCCAAAAGGAGGCGGCGGCAACGGTGGAGAAGCCGCGGCAGCGGCGCGCTGAGCCGGCCAGGTAAAGCTCTGCGCGGGAGGCCGCGACACCCTTCCTTCAGGGGTCTCTCCTCCCTCACACACCCCCGCGCCGGGGTCGCGGGAAGGTGACCGGGCGGGCGGGAAGGAGCTGGGGGAGGCCGGTGCGCCGCAGCCTGCGGGCCTCTCCCGCATCCCTGCTCCGTCTCCGTGCGGCGAGAGCGGCCCGCGGTCCCTCGCTGAGGAGGGGGCAGCGGCGGAGAGCGCCCGGGGACGGGGAACAGGCAGCGCCGTGTCAACCGAGCCCCCCCATCGCCGCCATCTTGGCCCCCCCTTCTTCGCGGCTCGGCGGGGGCGCCGCCCACCTTCTCCCACGCGATTGGCCCAGGCGGGGCCGAGCGCACCCGCCGTTAGCCCCGCGGAGCCTCGCGTTGCTATTGGCGGCGGCGCTGTGATGGACGGCGGCGGCAGCCAATGGCCGCGCAGCCCGGCTGCGCTCGCGCTGCGCGGCCCCGCCCGCTCGCTGTCTCTGGAGGCTGTGGAGCTCTGTGGGGACAGGCGGCCGCGCGCTCGGCCCGGCCGTGGCTCCGTCCCGTTCATCGCCTTCTCCTGGCCCCTTCCAAGGGACGCCTTCATTTCTTTTCAAGGCCCTGCTGTGCCTTGGCTCAGTGGCTGGCTGCTACCGGAGTTCCCCGCGGGGTAGCTCCTGAGAAGAGCTCCCGCCTGTGCCTGGCAGCTGAGGGCATGTCGCCGTTCCCTCAGCTGCGGCTGAGACCCGACACCGCTCATGGCGCACCCCGGCTGTTGCTGGGCCCTGACTTTGTACCTGAAACTTCATCCACCTCGCACCCTCCCCGTTCCAGAGGGGCATCTCCCACACTTGACTTGGTTACAGCAGTATCAGGGCATTGATAAAGACCGAGATCTGTGACATCTCTTGGGCACCGACACATTTCATTGTAGGCATCAATGTTGGTGTGAGGAGCACAAACCCTCGGCAGGTGTGTGAGGGGACCATGGGCAAGCACGGGTGTGCAGAGGGAATCAAAACATTCCTAGGTTGCTGCTTAGAAGTTTCTGTTGTAGACAACAGCACGGTCACAGTGCTCAGCTCAGTTGTCTGAGTTGATTTCATTGCTGCTTTCAAGGCATTTTGGAGCTGTCTCCCCTAATATCCAGGTGTATGTCTCATTTCAGGCACTCAGCTCTCGCTAGCAGCAATTTCCATGCCGTTTTAGGTGCTTCTTCATGGTGCTAAGTAATTGTGTGTTTTACAAACGGGTTGTTTTATGGCAGTTGGTTGCTGTGGTGCAAAGCCCACTTTGGGGTAATTTGTCTAGAAATACACTGATTGTTCCACTAAAGGAGCTCTGCGTGCTTGTTTTTCCCATTAACAGATAAAACAACCCTTTTTTCAGGTGCTTGTTTCACTGAAATTTCCTTGTCCCTCAGCATTCCAAGCAATTGGCTGTTACCTCATTTTTCCTGAACACAATATTAATGATGTGTGTGGGCAGCTCATAATAATTACTTTATCCTCCATGTATCTTTTTGCCGCCAATATCCTCTTTGCTCGTACCAGCCTGAATTGTAACAGAGCTGTTTGTAACACAGCAGGATTTTATTTTTTAAAATTTTTATTGTTATTTTTATTTTATGATCAAGTTACCTTTATAACCTCTTTTTAAAATTCTTTCCTCCTACTGATTGAAGCCATTGGAGTTCAGTTAGGATGAGTGCAGTTGGGTGTCTGCAGTGTGTGGATCAAGTGACTGATTAAAGTTTTAAGGCAAAGGTACCACCAAAATTTGTGGTAGCTATATTTGCAGGTAGAAATTATCATCTTTTATTTTACATGTGAGGTAAAATTGTATTTACAGGCTCCCTCATTATGGGTGTGCATACTGAAACTGGCACCTGCAGCTTATTTCTGTGGATGCAGGGAAGAGTCTGGAAATCTTTCCCAGAGCCTGTTTGTTTCTTAAGACACAGGTGGTGTCATGGCTTAATCTCATGGTTCACAGAACCAGTACTTGAAAAAGTATTGCTCCTGCAATTTGCTCCTTCCTTCTGGAATAAGCCTGGACTTCTTGTAGGTCCTGTGAGATGCTGCTTGCTGTGGCACACAGTTGAGAGTTTCTGGAGCTATGTCACTTCATGGAGCACAAATGCTGCATTGGCTGAGCACAAATTGTGGGTTTGTGGTGTGTTTCCTTGTCTGTGGGTCCCACAGAAAGGAACTGAATGTGGATTGCGTTAAATAAGGGTGAGGTGCTGCTTCAGGCCTCTGCATAGCAACAGATAAGCTCTGGGCTGGCTTATCTTCTCACAGAGAATTTACATTTGCTTCTCTTTGTCTCCTTTCCGACTTCTTTCAGCCTCGGCTTGTTTATTCCCATAAGTCATGTTCCCATCCTTGACTCTGCCCTTCTCTCCTGCATTACTCACTTGGCTTCCCCTCTTTGGCAGCTCCCTCCTTTGCCCTCCGATCACCCAGCTGCTGCCACCATGGCTGAATCCTCCCCCAGACCATCTCCCCAGGCTTCTCCTCTGCTCCCCTCTGACAGGCACCTCCTTAATGCCAGCAGCCGACTCTCAGCTAATTATCTGGCTTGCTGATTAGCAGTTTGCGCGGGCAGAGCTGGCTGGGGCTTTTTGTTAAGGCTCTGAGCAAATGCCATTTCACAGCTCCTGGTGCTGGGAGCTGTCCTGCTGCTTTCCTGCTTGTGGCCCTGTGGACTCTCCATAGCCAGGTGGCTCAGGTGGATGAATGGGAATTGTGGCTCCAGAGGGGCTAACACCAGAGCTCGTAAGTCCACTGGGATCCATGCTGCTTGTTGCCTTTTTATTCCTCATCTGGTTTCTGCTTCATTGCTCAGTTCGTCCTCTGGTTCTGTTTGTGACCCTTGACAGAAGGAAATGCAAAACTGGAGGATGATTTTTTATGATGGGACTTTTTTTGGATCTGCAGTGTCAGAATGGAAGGGTTGGTGGTGGCAGCCCTGAGCTGTGAAACCTGGAGGAGCTCCCTCCTGGACAGAGGGAAAACCATTAGTTTTCTCATCTGGAGCTGACAAAAAAAAAATTAAATTGGAAACTGCATTCATAAGACCTGAATGAATGCATTCCTTTTCACCAGCACATTTGGGGATATAAATGAAAAGTCACAGGAAAAAGAGCAGAGGAGAGCTTGTTGGTTTGTGTGAGCTTAATACGTGAATATTCACATCTTCTTGCACCAATGTTGTTTGAATTTCAGGGGATTTGAATGGTTTGCTGATCTGGGTGCACAGCAGACTGTTTGTATATTGTGCTGTCAAACTATTTGGAGTTTTTCTTACTGGTGGTGTGGTGGAATGTACATCCGAGGTGCAAATAGAGGAAGTTGTGTATTGCTCTGATACACATTGCAGGAAATGGCTGCTGTATCAAATACCTGCCTGTATGTAAGGTGATAGATCAAATACCTGCCTGTATGTAAGGTGTGAAGACTCAGTGAGCCCAAAATTGCTGGAGTCCCTGGTAGAAATCCTCTCTGTTCCAGCACTGAGTGAGTTTTTCAGTCTGCGCTGCTTCTTGCTCGTCTCCTTGTCTCACCCTGCCCTCTGTCCTGTTGCTCCCCAGGGTCTCTGGACCACAGGGATGAGGAAGCCTCGGAGGAGGTGCCGGCAGCACTTGGAGGGGAGGCGTTCTCCCTCGCCCTACAGCCTCAAGTGCTCGCCCAGCCGCGAGACGCTGACGTACGCGCAGGCGCAGCGCATCGTGGAGGTGGACATCGACGGGCGGCTCCACCGCATCAGCATCTACGACCCCCTGAAGCTCATCACCGAGGACGAGCTGACAGCCCAGGACATCACCGAGTGCAACAGCAACAAGGAGAACAGCGAGCAGCCCCTCCTCACGTCCAAGTCTAAGAAAACGCCTTCCAAAGGCAAGAAGAAGGAGTCCTGCTCCAAACATGCGCCAGGGATATCTTTGCACTTGCCCCAGCCCAAGTTCCGTGTGGTGGACTCCTTCAGGCAGCCAGATGCCCCTCCCCTCCCTGCTGCCTACTACCGGTACATTGAAAAGCCTCCCGAGGACCTCGACGTAGAAGTGGAGTATGACATGGATGAGGAGGATCTGGCGTGGCTGGAGATGGTCAACGAGAAGAGAAGGGCTGATGGTTATGGGACAGTTTCTGCTGACACTTTTGAGCTGCTGGTGGATCGGTTGGAAAAGGAGTCGTACCTCGAGAGCCGGAACAACGGGGCTCAGCAGTCCCTCATCGATGAGGATGCCTTCTGCTGTGTCTGCATGGACGATGAGTGTCACAACAGCAACGTCATCCTGTTCTGTGACATTTGCAATCTGGCCGTGCACCAGGAGTGTTACGGTGTGCCCTACATCCCCGAGGGGCAGTGGCTTTGCCGCTGCTGCTTGCAGTCCCCTTCTCGCCCCGTGGATTGTGTCCTTTGCCCAAACAAAGGGGGAGCCTTCAAGCAGACCAGCGATGGCCGCTGGGCTCACGTGGTCTGTGCCATCTGGATCCCAGAGGTCTGCTTTGCAAACACTGTGTTCCTGGAGCCCATCGAAGGGATCAATAACATCCCTCCCGCTCGGTGGAAGCTCACATGCTGTATCTGCAAGCAGAAGGGCATGGGAGCTGCTATCCAGTGCCACAAGGTGAACTGTTACACTGCCTTCCACGTCACCTGTGCGCAGAGAGCCGGTCTCTTCATGAAGATTGAGCCCATGAGGGAGACCAGCATCAACGGCACGACGTTCACCGTGCGCAAGACTGCCTACTGTGAGAGCCACTCCCCGCCTGGCACGGTGAGAAGGGGGTGCCCAGCTGCTGGTGGTGATTGGCAGGAGGTCACTGTGAAGGAGGAGGAAGAGGAGGAAGTCAATTCTGGCCCTCCCAAAGGGTCTGTGAAGAAAAACCAAGTGAAATTGAAGCAAAAGATCAAAAAGGAGCCTGGTGACGTGACCAAAGGGCGCTCGTCCATGCCCGTGGTGACCGTTGCACAAATTCCCTCTTACAGGTGAGTGCTGCAGGTTTAGGGAAGGAGTTGGACAGCTGCAGCTGAACAGGGGCTGTTTTAAGGACTCAGTCCCTCTCACTGTTGACCTTAGAAACACTGAATCTTCAGTCAAGGCTGTACCAATAACTGTTTTCAGAGTGCTCTGCAGCATAACTTGTGGCTGGCTTTCTTCTGAGTGTCACTGTGGTTCTCTGGCTTTGCTGAGCAGCCATCCCAAGCTGTTGTGTAATGCAGGCTCTGTGGTGGTCCCTAATGGCAAACACCCATCTACCTTGAAGGCATTTGTAAAATACTTGAGGCATTACAGGTTGGTAGGCAGGTAGGGGTCATCCCACTATTAAAATTCTTGAGATTTCACTTCATAGTTTCTTAATTCCTCCTTTTACTACAGAGCATGTCAAACCTGACAGTGTTGCAAGCAGCTTTGACTTTGGCTGTATTTTTGTATTTTTCTCCCAGCTCTCCCTCATGCAGAACTAGGTAGTGCTGAATTTTTGTTTGGTGCCTTAGGAAGTGTGTTGTGTCTATTTTAACAGATAGGCACCATGTGAAAGATAAGAATGGTAAGCAAAGGTTAGAATAGGTGATCCATTATTCTTGGACTCCTGTCAAGTTAATTTCCTAGGCTCCAGATTAATAACATCAAATTTTAAATGGCCCCTGGAAGGTTCTTGAAGTGGGAAG
This sequence comes from Passer montanus, assembly GCF_014805655.1. Classification (NCBI taxonomy): domain Eukaryota; kingdom Metazoa; phylum Chordata; class Aves; order Passeriformes; family Passeridae; genus Passer; species Passer montanus. Next base: position 1,167,199 of record NW_024374701.1, read on the forward strand.
TAGTTTTGAAATTAAGGCTTGGAGCTGAATTTCGAAATTAAGGCTTGCAGCTGATGATTTCATACTTTGTGCTGTGGCAAGTGCTTGGTGGGACCCTGCAGTATGAAAAGGGGGCACGTCTGTCTGCATGTGAGGAGATCCCAGATTGTCCCAGTGCGTGTGTACTTCAGAGTGAGCACTGACACAACACTGCAAAGCTTCATCAGGACACCCCAGGGCCTGCAAGGCCACGATTGCTTTACAGCTGGCTCCATGACACTCTGTGCTTCCTTCAGGCTGAACAAGATCTGCAGCGGGCTCTCCCTGCAGAGGAAGAACCAGTTCATGCAGAGGCTGCACAACTACTGGCTGCTGAAGCGGCAGGCGAGGAACGGCGTGCCCCTGATCCGGCGGCTGCACTCGCACCTGCAGTCCCAGAGGAATGCTGAGCAGGTACCCACTGCTGCCCAGAGCCCACAGGGCACACTCACAGCCTGCCTGCCAGCAGGAGCTGAGCTTAACACATGGCTGGGGAGGGGAAAGATCAGATTTAAGTCTCTCTCGGTCTCCTCTTGGTGTGCTCATGCCTGAAGAACTGAGGTAGTGCATTAGTGGGATTTCCGTGATGCCACTAAAGTTGGTGTTGGTGAGACAGCAGGTAGGAGCTTGTTGCTGAGTCAGAAGACCCAGCATTGTGCAAGGGTAAACCTAGATAAGGTAAAATCTAGAAAAGTTGATGTTGCCTCTGTTAGACAGCTAAATGCTGGAGGGAGGAGGGGACATGGTCTGAGCAAGGCAGTAAGAGGAAGACTCTGAGAGCAATTCCCAGAGGATTCCTAGAAAAAGAAGGGAACACAGGAATCCTGTGGTGTTTTGAATCTCACCCCACTCGTATTTTGCAGAAGGAGCAGGATGAGAAGACGAGTGCAGTGAAGGAGGAGCTGAAGTACTGGCAGAAGCTGCGCCATGACCTGGAGCGGGCCCGGCTGCTCATCGAGCTCATCCGAAAGAGGGAAAAGCTCAAACGGGAGCAGGTGGGGAGTTCTGGCTGTCGAGTTCTGCCCTTAACTTCAGTCCCTGCAAGCTCTTTTGGGGAAAAGTGTGATCTCTGTCTATATTCATTCTCTCGTTGATGCAGTCTTGTTGCTGAGCACATCAAATGCAGTTTGCTTCGTGTAAACAGACTTGCTTACCTTTGTAACTGAAGTGTTGATTTAATGACATAACAAGTGATTATAAGATCAAAGAAATGAAGATGTTAAAGGACAAGTAAATACTTTTATCTTGTTCCAGTCTTTTTTGAGTAGATTTTCCATGCAGGAGATTTTCAGTGCTACAACTTGTTTGCTTGAAATCAAGCAGTACTAGAGACTTCCTAAAGGATAGAAGGAACTGTATTAGGAATTTGCAGACATCTAACCACTGTCGTTTGGTTTCTGCCTTGAAGTATGAGAGCTTATGTCTTAAGTTTGGTTTTGCTCTCTAGTCTGATTATGGATGTTGTTGTTCATATAAATGCCCGCATACTTTTAATTTTTATATAATATTGCTAATTGGCATAATAACAATATCTTGAGGCAGGGACTTCTCCAGGATAATTTACCAGGCATGAAAAGCCTGTTTTCATTTTTAATTGTAGTATCCTTTAACTTCCTGGGGTTTCCTCTGGTTTTGACTTTGTAAGATTGAATAAACAGGAGTTCCCCGTGTAAAAGGATTGGACTGGGCAATGTACATGGAGAGTGCAAGGTATTTGCTAGAAATTCTACAACAATGCTGGCCTGAGGTTTCCACCACTGAGTAAAGCTGGGGGGATGATTCTGGAGGGAGACACCACTCACAGATCCTGTCCTGAGTGGGTGTCCTCATGGCTGTGTTCTGTTGCCAGGTCAAGGTGCAGCAGGCTGCCATGGAGCTGCAGCTGACCCCGTTCAACGTCCTGCTGCGCACAACCCTGGACCTGCTGCAGGAGAAGGATGCTGCCCAGATCTTCACAGAGCCTGTTAACCTGAACGAGGCAAGTCTCTTTCTAGAGGTGCTTAGTGGGTTGTAGATGAGCTATTGCTGGGCAGAAGCACAAACCACCTTGTCTCAAGCTGCGGGTAGACTAGAAACTATCTCAAAAAGGACTCATGATGTGTCCAGGGCAAAAAAAGGGTATTTTTTTATGAAAGTTTAGCACATTTTAGATATGTAGTGTTTTGCAGAGCCAGGGTGTGTCTGCCTTGCCTGGGTGACACAGAAATGAACATCTGTTGCTGCCCCTTGCCAGTGGAAGGGGCATTAAGAGTGCTTGTGATGGGTGCGCTCTGGTTGGCTAGTAAATGGTTTTTGTAATTGTACAGGTTTTATATGTTTAGGTTCCAGATTACCTGGAATTCATTTCCAACCCAATGGATTTTTCCACCATGAGGCGGAAGCTGGAGTCCCACCTGTACCGAACCCTGGATGAATTTGAGGAAGACTTTAACCTTATAGTTGCCAACTGCATGAGGTATAATGCTAAAGACACGATTTTCCACCGAGCAGCTGTCCGGCTCCGGGACCTCGGGGGAGCGATTTTGCGTCACGCGCGGCGCCAGGCCGACAGCATCGGCTTTGACACTGCCGTGGGGGTTCACCTGCCCGAGTCGCCCAAGCCCCACGACTTTTACCGCTTTTCCTGGGAGGATGGTGAGTCATGACCGGTGGTTTTTTCCCCTCTGGTAGAGCTGTAGTTCTGAGCATGTTGTTCGGCCTGCATGGAGGTTGTAGCTGTTCTGCAAATGAGGGTTTTCCTGTGTGTCTGTTTACCTAGGTACATACAGAACTCCTTTAGAACCCCAGAGGGTGGGATTTCAGGTGAGCTGGGCACTCTGAGCTAGGTGCAGCTTAGCTCCAGCTCTCCTAGCTGGAGCTCCAGCTCTCCTGCATGTCTTTGTTGCCAGAGCCTTGTAAACTGCCCATGCTCTTTGGTTTGTGCCAGGAATGTTGTACAAACTCACTGTTTTAAAGAGCAGTGCAAACTTGGGTCTGGGATTTTTTGCTCTGGGGAAAGCTCATATATTTCATTACAAACTGCCAAAATGTACAGCAGCTGGGTTAGATGGAGCACTGAGGGCTGAAAGGGAGTGATGAGGGGTGGAGGTACTGGGACCTAAGCAATTCTTCTAGCTGAGACTTTCCATTCCCAACACAACCCCATCCATTCCCACAGCCCTCCTGAGATGCAGCTCCAAAGCATTGGTTGAGTAACTTGGCTAAACTTAGTACAGCCATCAGGCACACAGGGCTTGCAGTGTGCCATCTGGTTCCTAAATGTTGAAGCCCTCTTGGGTGCAGATGGACAGTCATTATGAAATTTGTGTAGGTGTTCAGCTGTCTGTCCTGCTCCAGTGGATGCCAGCCCTCCAGCAGAGCCAGAGGAATGGAAAATATGTTACGTTTTGGCCGCTTATGTTTGTGGTCTGATTTTGTCATTTAATCTGACAAAGAAATAGGTTTCTGACAAGGGCCTAGATCACAAGGGTGATCTGGGGTGCAGACATGTCCTTTCACTGTTGGCCCGGGGGCAGCAACAGGAACTGAGGGACAGTGCAAGTTGAATCAGCTGCTTTTTATCCAAAGTCCAAGCTCCAAAGTGATTGACTGCTAAATCCCCAGGCTAGAGCAATTGAGTCATGGGCAGCATCAAAGGGAACGAGGCCTGGCACTGCCCCCAGATGCTTCTCCAAGAAGCCTTCCTCCTTGCCCTCACTGTTCCCATCTCTTGTGTGCAGTGGATAACATCCTGGTCCCGGAGAACCGGGCCCACCTGTCTCTGGAGGCGCAGCTGAAGGAGCTGCTGGAGAAGCTGGACACGGTGAGCTCCATGCGCTCCAGCGGCGCGCGCACGCGGCGCGTGCGGCTCCTGCGGCGCGAGATCAACGCCATCCGCCACAAGCTGGCCCAGCAGCAGAGCAAGTGTCCCAACGGGGACACTGTGCCACAGGAGGGGCTGGAGACAGCGTCCAGGGATGGGGATGAGGAAGGGGAGAAAGGTGAGCAGCGGGGTTTTGATTCCAGGTCTCTAGTCAGCACTCGAAGCCTGCGGTTTGTCCTGGGATCGTAGTGAAAGATGGGAATGGCTGTTGGTGGGGTTTGTCCTGGGATCGTAGTGAAAGATGGGAATGGCTGTTGGTGGGGTTTGTCCTGGGATCGTAGTGAAAGATGGGAATGGCTGTTGGTGGGGTTTGTCCTGGGATCGTAGTGAAAGATGGGAATGGCTGTTGGTGGGGTTTGTCCTGGGATCGTAGTGAAAGATGGGAATGGCTGTTGGCGGGGGTTGTTCTGTGATCTTAGTGAAACGTGGGAATGGCTGTTGGTGGTTTTGGGAATGACTCATGCCAAAAAGCTCAAGCAGGTTCTTTATTCCTTTAGGAGATGGTGCCAAGCTCCCGTACCCTCCAACCCTGGAGCCCACAGGACCTGCACCCACCCTCTCAGAGCTGGACTCTCTGCAGGACCCTCCAACACTCAAACCCATCAATGAAAGCAGGTCCCTGAACCAGCTGCAGAGGAGGATGGTGTCGGACAGGGAGCTCTTGGACAAGAAGGCTCTGCAGCAGGAGAGCCAGGCCTTCCAGCGCCTGCTGGCCAACAATGGCCTCAACGGGCTGGCCCTGCCCCCTGCAGACAGCCCTGCCAGCCCCGCCCTCAGCAGCGTGGGCCGGCGGACATCGGTCCTTTTTAAAAAAGCCAAGAACGGTGTGAAGCTGCAGCGGGGTCTGGAGTGCTCCCTGGAGAACGGGGAGGAGCCCAGGCAGGGCGGGCAGCACTCGCCCTCCTGCCCCGACGGGGAGCGGCAGGCACGGAAACGCTCTGCCCTGGGCACTGGGCTGGTGTTGGAAGCCTGCAGGTGAGTGGCCCAGGCAGAGCTGTTCCCTGAAACACCTTCTGTGTCTGGGTTAACCTCTCTGATTCTGTATTTGAAATCTTAGTTCCAAACCCAGCCCAGACTGTTACCTGTGCGTTGACTCTGAAACACAAAAAGCTGCTGAGTTTTCATCCTGTCCTCTTCAGCTGCAGGTCCCAAAAGCAGTGCTTGATTTTTCAAGCAAGTGGGTGTGTGTTGCACTGCTCTTTCTCAGTGCATGCACATCCTCTCTGCTGTTGCAGTTCTTGGGAACCAAAACATGGAAAAACTTGAATTCAAATTTTCAGTTCAGCACTGGAGGTAAAGCTGAACTTTTGCCACCTACTAAACAGCTGCTTTCTTCCTCTCAGGAGTTTGAGCAGAGCTGTGCACTTCAAACATGACTGAACAGACTTTAAGCCAGCACCTGACATCTTCTGATGTCTCGTGGATGACTTGTGCAATTATTCTATTCAGGGGCAGCTCTGTTTGCTACTTTTTCTCCAGTCTTTCTTTCCCAGCACCAAAATCTCAATAGGTTGCTTATTATAAAACTGTAAAAGAAAAAAAAAATTATAATACGTGAAAAAATATGATTCTTGAGGTGAAAAAATATGATTGCTTTTCTGAAATGTTTGTAGTAAGGGGGTGAATGGATGTTCAGGATATGGGCTGGCAAAGTCCAGTTTCATACTGGAGTTTTGCTGGGGGCTGCTGTGCCATCTCTCACCCTATACACAACTGGTGTAGCCCATGCAAGCTCCAGGCATCATTGCATCAGCTCTCAGGCGTGAAATCTTCACTGGATTTCTTCCTGGTGTTTACAGCTGGGTTTCTGTGAGGCCTTTTCATGGCTCATGGCAAAGCTGGGATGATGTCCAGTGTGCTTTCACCACAAGAGATCACATTTTGCACAAGTATTCAGAGATCTTTTCATGTCACTGATGCAGCAGTGCAGTAATTTTTCATAATTTTAACCCAGTTTGGGGAGTGCATTGCCTTTGTTGTGCAGGATAATCTGTTTTCTCCTAATGCCCTGCTTTTCCCCTCTCCCTGCAGTGGTTTGGTGCCTCCCAAGCGGAGCCGAGGGAAGCCGGCCCTTTCCCGGGTGCCCCTCCTGGAGGGTGTCAATGGAGACTCTGATTTCAGTGGCTCAGGTGAGAGCTGCTGCCCTCCACCCCTGCTCTGGCCCCACTGAACCAGGGGGAACACATCTCAAAGCACACCAGGAGCCAGTCCTGCACAAACTGCCCAGGCTGGACCTGCCTGGGCACTGTTACCTGCTTTGTTACTGATTTAGGTTATTGCATGTAACATTTCCATTAATGGAGATGACTCCTTTTCCAGGACCAAGACTGGCCAATTTCATGTCTATGACCAAATCCATCTCTTGTAGGGCCATTTGATCTCAGTGACTCAGTCTGATTAGCATTTCTGTATTGTAGAGTTCATGTGAAGCCACATGACCCATGATTTAGGAGACTGTGGCCTTATCTTGGTGCTGAACCTGACTGTACCTACAGAGCACAAAGAAGGCTGGAGTTTGGTACATGCTGAGTTTTATCATAAACACCCAGTTCATATAGATACAAACAAGTATTTTCCTTTTTCTCTTGTCAGTGTGCTTTAAGTACTACAGTTGTTCATTTGTTTTAGTTGATTGCTACTGAGATGAGGCCTGGGTGAGATAACAGTGTGGTTCCTGTGTTTCCTCTTGCTGGTAGCTCCTAAGCTCTGTCTCCTGCTGTCCCTTAGGCAGGCCTCTCCTGATGTCCTTTGAGAGCCAGGCTGAGCTGGAGCCCCTGGAGCTGGTGTGGGCCAAGTGCCGTGGTTATCCCTCCTACCCTGCCCTGGTGAGTGCCCTGTGCTCTGCCACAGCCCAAACACAGTTCTGCTGTGTTCTGTAACCAGACAGAAAAGGGAAACTTCCCAAAATAGTGGAATATATGCTTTTTTTCCCCTCTCCTTTCCCCTTTGCACAGTGAATTTTCCCAGCTCATTGTTTCAGAGCTTTGCAGAGGATTCATAAAACATTGGTCTCTCATTGTCAGGGGTAGGAGCTCTTTCACTCTCCTCTGAGGAAAGTCATCAGTACTGTGGGGATGAGAAGACCTAAATTTTATAAATGCAGGCACTAGGTTCTGCACATTCTCCTGTTTGGTGAGCACAGCTCCATCTGTAGGTGCCCAGCTGGCCCTGTCATGTCTACATCCTCTTGCAACAACCATATGTTTGATTTAAATATGAGCATATATGCATGTCCCTGGGATGTTATTTCTTACTGTTTATCTGCCTTTGGATATTTATCTATGAATGCCATCAAAAAGGGCAGATTCTGCTGGAAGTGTGACCCTCATCCATGCTCTTGCTCCAGGTGGGAGCCCAGAAGAGGGAACATCCATGGATCAGCCAAAGCAGTTTTAGTGCTCCACGTGGCTACAGCCAGAATTAAACTGTGCCTTAGAATGGATTTAACCACTGAGACTGCCTCCAAAAAAGGCTTTTTCTATAGCAGCCTGTTGGGGTGGCAAAGTGTCTTAATAAACTCCTACAGATGGCCAATGTCAAAGCCAATCTACTTTTTCAAGCCCTTAGGAGGGGAAGAAGAACAGACTGAGGATTGCAGCCACCCTCTGCTGTTTTCTTCTCCTGTGCTGACATGGCACAAATGTGCACATGGACATTTCTGCTTTATATGGAGAGAATTGATGTATTTGTTGTGACTTCTCTTCAAAATTCCTGTGGTCTCTGTTCCCCTGGCTTGATGGAGCCAGCACTGCTTGTCAACTCTCAAAATATTTGGCCTGGTTCTGATCTAATGCAGTGTAAATCTGAGCAGTGCCACTGATGCCAACTGAGTTGTTCCAGAATGGAGCAGTTGTGAAATCCCATTTGCCTGTGGAGTACAGCAGGAGCATTGCATTTGTTTGGAGTTTGGTGTGAGAGAGGGAAAGCCTTTGCTGAACAGAATAATCCTGAATTTGTGCTTAATTACACATTAGTGTAAATGCATTTACAGCCACACAGAACCACACACATGCATTTTCCAAGATGGGGTGCCTGGCTTTGGGACTCACTGGCTTCCCTCCCAAGGGGGAAGCCTCAGGCTGATTTTTTTTAGAAAACAAGCAATTTTGCTTACCCACCCAAAGTAGACTTAATTTGTCTAGCTGTTCACTGAAAAAACAGAAGAATAATGCATTCTGTTCACTGCTTGGAAGGGTTTTGTGCTAAATGTCCTCCCCTGTGTCCCCAGATTATCGACCCCAAGATGCCACGTGAGGGTTTGCTGCACAATGGAGTCCCCATCCCTGTGCCCCCCATGGATGTCCTGAAGCTGGGGGAGCAGAGGCAGACAGAGGCAGGAGAAAAACTCTTCCTTGTCCTTTTCTTTGACAACAAGAGAACCTGGTGAGTGTGTGCACACAGCTCCGTGGTGAGTGTGAGTGAGGAGGTTTAACATGATCTTTGGGATGGGGAGCATGCAGGGATTATGTTGATGTTACATGTAAATGGGGGAACTTAAACATGCAGAGAGAAGTCTGTGCTCAGAAGGAATTTTGGCTGCAGGGGCTTCTTTTATGTCAAATACAGGGATTTAAACATTTGTACCTCTGTTGTGGGGCGGTGATGATGAATTAATGCATCACATGGCTGTAACTGCTCCTGGGGAGGGGGTGACAGCTCTGTGCCCTCCTCTGTGCTGCAGGCAGTGGCTGCCACGGGACAAAGTGTTTCCCCTGGGCGTGGATGACACCGTGGACAAGCTGAAGATGATGGAGGGACGCAAAACCAGCATCCGCAAGTCGGTGCAGGTGGCCTACGACCGAGCCATGATCCACCTGAGCAGAGTGCAGGGGGACAACCCCTTCCTGCCAGCCACCTACCTGTGAGGGGCTCTGCTCCTGCTCCTCCAGGCCTCCAGCTCACTGCACTGCCAGTGCAGCACCTCCAGCAGCTGTCAGCACGCCTCGGAGTACCCTGAAATGTGCCAAAAAAAACAAACCTTGTCCGGCTTCTTCCTGAATGTGTCTTGCTGAAGAGCTGGCAGGAGATGAAATGTAGTCTGCAGGGAGTGAGGTAGGTAGGAGAAGCTGACAGGTGACAGGAGCCAAGGTGAGTTGCTGCAGTGAGCAGAGCACACAGCACTTGGATGTTGGGACCTCGTGCGCCGTCCCCTGCCTCTCTGGACTGCCAGGGTTTTGAGTTGTCAGCCAGTCCCAGGTAATTCCTGGGAACCTGACACCCCCAGGATTCTTGACAGAAATCCCAACTGGACTTTCTTGTGCCAAATTTACCCATACCATCATTGGCCTTTTCATTTTTCTTTAAATGACATTGTCCTGTCACATAAAAACTGCACAGAATCGTAGCTGGGAGCTCTGACTGTGTGACTCTCCTGCCTACCTACATTGTGTTTTCATGTTTAGATTTCTCTCATTGCGTTTAGAAAAGCTTGAGATTTTGGTAACCTTCCCCCCCTGCACAGTTTCGTGCACAGATGCACAGAGCTTTAAAGATGAAAATCACATGACCTGATTTGTGTCTATATGTATGTCTCAGAAATTGATTTTGTAGTTTCACATTTCAGTTCTGATTTCTGTCACTCTGCTTGTTGCAGTAACATTTCATATCATGACTTAGCACAGTACCTAAGAAAAGATAACTTCCTTTTTTAAGAAGTAATTTTGGAGGTGTCTGTTGAGCCGGAGCAGCTCCTCAGGCACTGAGGTTGATCAGGGTTGGAGGGAGATGCATCTTTTGTGTTGGTTTATGCACATTTGGTGTAAGGCTCCTCTTCCTTTTTCCCCTCTCCTCTTTCCTGTCTCCCTGTTTTCCTCTGCCACATTCTGGACTGAAAGCAAGCACTGACCAGAGCACAGGACCCTTCTGCTGTTCAGCTTCTCCCACACGTGCACATCCTTCCCTGGTGTGTGGGTCTCCAGGTGAACCCAGACAATCCCTGTTGGTTTGGGTTTGCATTGCAAAAAAACAAAACAAACAAACAAAACCAGGGACAAACTGATGTTTGGGAACTTGGTGACTAAATCTTTTCTATTAGCCAAGGACTTTATGATTTCTCTGATCTCTTCTGTTGCATATCCCTCTTTGCTTTCCCATTTTAAAGAGCCAAAGGTGCAAAGCAAGATTGTAGATTGAATATCATCATTTTGCTTTTTAACTCAGTATTTTTTAATTATTTTTAACTTTTTCATACTGAAGAGAATGTGGAGTCAAAATAATAATATTAATGATACTGAATAGTAGGGAGTAATCACTGCCATTTCTACTTGCTCTACTTTTTTAAAATACCACTTCTTATACATTGGGGCATGGAACTGCATTTGAAGGAATTTTGAGATTCCTTTAACACACAGAGATGGGGCATAGGAGTTTGTAAAAATATTAATAGTGATAATAATGCCCATGGAGTGTGGCTAGGGAAGGATGTTGTGTATATAGTTGTAAAATGTTCTAAATTATTCAGACCTATTGTCACCATTCTTGAAGTCCTCAGTTGTGTTGCTGGGTCTTTTATATGCACACAGTGTAATTTATTTAAAGGAACATACACTTTTCCAGGTGGTAGCTCAGCTGTGGACTAGTGACCTGTGTATATGTTTTAAGGTCTTGGGAGCTGGTCTTTTATTTTCTTTTTTTTTTTGTTTTGTTTTGTTTGGTTTTTAAATGAGTTTAGAATTTGGATTGGCTGATATCCTGTTGTTGCTACAGAACCTAAATGTTACTGTCAGTCTGCTGTAAAGCACAGATTGCTCTATTTATTGTAGAAAGTGAGTTTATTTGCTTTCTAGAATTGTTTATATCAGATGGTATAAGAGAAGTAATAAGAAAATCTATGCTTGTAAAGAAAAAGAAAAGCTAATTTTACCTACTATAATCTGACTGTCTGAGACTATATTTTCTCTCTGAGAAATAAATGTTCTAATGTATGGAAAAAAAAGCAAAACAACAAACCACCACCCTCAGAAAGAGTTCTTCCTTGCTATTGTTATCCTGAAATCCAGAACTTACCGTGATGGCTTTTAATTGTCCCAGTGGTGCCAGGTGCAGGGGGCAGAGCAGTGGCAGGGGGTGGCACAGGGAGGGGTTTCTTCCCTGCCTCCACCCTGTCCTGTGTCCCCTGTGCAGAGGGTGACACCACTGGGTGGTCCCACCTTGTGCTGGTTTTGTTTGTAAGGTTTTTTTGTTTGTTTGGAGTTGTTTTAATTATTTCCTCTTTTTAGTTGATGTTAAACTAAGGACCATGCTGTTTTCTCAGAGAAAAACAACAAAAGGCACACACAAACAAAGTCCAAATGCCTGAGAAAAACAAGTCCACCTTAGGAAAGTGATTTCTTGAGATTCTGTTTGGACTTTTATTGGCAACAAGGTTCTGCCTGTCACATCTTGGCCCGGGCCTCACTGCCTGCTGCTTTCCCCCCCTGGGAACAGAAGGGGAACGTGGAGGGCTGAGCCTCCAGCCCTGCCAGGAGTGCCCAGGGTGGCCCAGACCTGTCCCCTCGTGCCCTCCCAGGTCCAGCCCGTGGCACAGCACAGAGGTGCTGCCCAGGGAGGGGAGTGGCCCCTGGAGCCATCCCCAGCTGGTAAAGCACCCACGGCAGGGCTGCCCCCAGGGCTGCTGTGGGGGACAGCAGTGAGAGCTGCTGGGGACAGCCACTGCAGCAGCCAGGACTGTTCCTCCCTGGCACAGCCTGGGGGCACTGCCAGCCCTGCAGCCTCTCCCTTGCTTAGCTGGGAGCTGCCACCCTCCACTGCCCAGCCCCTGAGATGTGTTTCTGTCACACCTCGGGCACAGCCAGCACTGCAGGAACACGTCAGGATGGAAACCTGCAGCTCTGGAACAACCCCCCCAACCTCCAGAGGGTTCAAAACCCTACAGCAGCACAGCCAGGCATCCTCCTCAGGCGTGGAGAGGATGGGGAGAACAAGGGGTTCATGTTATAAATATAAAATCTGCTACAAAGAGAAGACATATATTGTACATCTTTGACCCATATACACAAGAACACAATATACACAGAACGCCTCGGAGGAGCGGGACCTTGTCAGGAGGTTTTTGAGAGATGTTGCTCCCCTACCAGCACCCCCATCAGTCACCAAAAGTTCCACCAGGCTGGCATGTGTCATTCCAGGGGTGTGAGGATGGAGTGGTCGTGGCCCCCGTCGTGCCTGCCCTGCTGCCCTGGGGGAGAGGTAGGCGAAGAGGATGGAGATGAGGGAGGGCAGGCACCAGGGACTCTCCTGTGAACCCACAAAGTGCCTGGGGGGTCTCTGGACCCTCGGAGCGAAGGTAGGCCCTGAGAGAAACTTCTTGCCCTGCCACCCTGGTGGGGAAGGATTCTGCTGCCAGGCAGGTCTCTGATAAGGCATTTTCATCTGGGACTTGGCGCAAACGGTGTCAGGAGAGAGGAGGGAGCAGATGGGGCAGGGCAACGGGAGGCAGCAAAGCTGAAGTGGAGTGGTCCCAGCCAGACAAGCCCAGCACAGGGAGTGGAGAGGACAGGAGGGCTTCGTCTCTGGCTCAGTTTATCTGTAAAGCTTCCCCCATGTTCTCTCTCAGCCCTTCCTGGCGTGAGCCACCAGCACGGAGTGAAATACTGAGAGTTGTCAAATGGCACATCCAGGCGCATGGAGTGGCAGACAGGCACACGTTCAGAGTTAAGACAGGAGTTCAGGTGAGCTTTGTACAGCAAAGAGCAGCTGCTGGCTGGAGTGTCCGAGGAGTCGGGATGACAAAAATGCCACAGTGATCAGATCGGGCCAGGCCAAGGGGCGGGCAGGGGGAGGAGCCACTCTGGGCACCTATCGGCGGTAATGGTTCGGGGCATCTGCAAACATGTACTTGAGTCTGTAGGCTTCAGCCAGCAGCAGCCCAATCTCTTCATTACCCCAGTGTATCGTGGGCAGGTTTTGTAGCAACATCAAAAGGCCCTGGAAGAGGGGAAGATGCTCAGTTTGAGAAGCTGAAGGCAGAGCACAGATCCAGTGCAGGCTTGGGGCTGGCCTGAGCAGTGGCAGCAGCGCTCAGTAACTTCTGCTCACCACACCTGCAGGTCTGAAAGGCTCAGGGACAACATCAACATGTGCTTGGGTCTAGATCTGAACCAGTGAAGCACCCCAAGCCCCTTGGAATGAGGGTGCTGTTACAGGGTTACAGCTGGACACTGATCAGAGCTGCAATGGGATGCTTGAACCCTCCAACAGCTCCATTCTCTGTCCTTATCACCAAGGCTCAAGTTACTTCCAGGCAAATCTCAAACCAGGTGATTTTGAAGCCAGCTCTGACAGCTGTCCACATCCACACTGGGCTCCCAACCAGAGCATTTCCCTCCCCTCTACTTCCCTTCCCCAGGGGATCACCCCCAACCTCAGGGTCTTACTTGGAAGTCTTCCTCATCCAGGATCTCCTTCCGCCACTTGATCAAGAAGGCAGCACAGACGTACAGGTGGAAATGGGAGAATCCTTCTGGCTCTGACTGTGGGCAGCAAAACTCTGGGTGAGCTCCTGCAGCTCAGCTGGAGAACCCCCAGACACAGGTGTCCTACTGGGCCACCCATCACCCAGCTGGCTGCAAACATCCTGGGGCCACTCTGCTTTGTTTCCCTCAGCACCCAGCTGGTACCAGGAGCCCTCTGTCCCCGTGGGGACAGGGACACAGGTGCCAGGGACAAGGCAAGAGGGAGGCAGTGGAGCTGCATACCTGGTAGGTGTCCCAGAGGCGGATGGTGCAGCGCAGGGGCAGCTCCCTCATGAGCAGGTTGTTCATCCAGCGAAAGGCAAACTGCAGGTACTCGACCTCGTACTTCCTAAAGTGATTATGTACCTGCTCTGAAACAGCACATTTCACTTACACACCTGGGGCTCGCAGCTCCTGCACGCTGCTCGCAGCACAGTGGCTTCACACACTTTCAGCTGAGATCTTTTTCTCCCAAATTCCTTCTCTCCTCCCTCTCTGCTGTCACCAGGGGGTTTCTGGCTGACCCTGCCCTGCTCTGCTTCCATGAGTGTGGTAAGAAGTGCCCACCCCTGCCCTGAGAGCTGTCCCAAAGCAGACTCCCCCTGCTGTGCCAATCCTGACCCCACTCCGTGTCACCTACCATCGATCCGGCTGACCAGCTCCTCCAGGGCTTTCACTTTCTTCTGGATCCCTGGCTGTGCAAAGGTGTAATTGTCCTGTGGGAACAGGCCCTGAGTCAGACAGCAGCTTGAACAACAGCTAGAAATGATCAAACCCAGATCAGCAGCTGGACAGTTGGGGTGAGATGATCATGAGCCAAGGAGACAGGGCTCTTGAGCACCAGGACTGTGCCTGCTGTGAGCTCCCTGGTCAGGATGGGGCCATGTGGACAGCCACAGCACCCACCTCCCCAGGATTTCACTGATTACAGGATTCAGTGAAGAAACTGAAGTCACTGAAGTAGCAAAACCTCCCTCAATACTGGAGCATGCAGAATACTCCCCCAGCCAGGGAGAGGAGACAGCCACGCTGCCACCCCAGCGAGGGCAAAGGAGCTGCTGTGGCCCCAGAGCTCACCTGGATCCCATCCAGCAGCTTGCTCATGCACCAAAAGCTGTCGGCTTCGATGCTCCGTAAAACGTCCTGGGACAGGTTTGTCACATCAAAGTTTTCCACATCCTCCTCTGCAAAACAGAGAGGGAAGAGCATCAGGGAGATGGGGGACACCAGGGATATGGGACAATCCCAGGGCTTTACCAGGCCAAAGCTTCAGGAGGCTCTGCAACACTCAAAGTCAGGAGACACAAGTCTGGCCCTCCTGGCCTGATTGACCCAGCAGTTCCTCCCTTTTCTCCTTGGCAAGAGAGCACCCACCAGGCTGCTGTCACAACACTAAATCAGATAAATAACAGGGCTAAGCTGGCCCATTTCCAGTTTCAGAGGCTCAGAAATCCTGGCAAAGCAACCAGGGAGCAGAGATAGAGCAAGAGGTCAAAACACAACTCCAGCCAGGCCCAGGCACTCTGGAGGAAGAGCACATCATCCCCTTCTCCAGCAGAGCAAGTTCTCCTCATGCCAGCATTTCACAGCACTTCAAACCCCAGAGTCAGGAGTGCTTAGAGCAGCAAGTGTCACTTACCAACGTGCTCAGAGAGGAACACAACAAAGAAGGGGGTGACCAGGTCGTTGATGCCCTGCACATAGCCGCTGGCTGGGTGGCGGATGGCCCAGATAAACAGGATCCTCTCAAAAATCTAGAGAAGAACCAGGGAAAGCAGGTACCTGCATTAGCCAAGCACGAAGGGAAGGCAGAAAAGCATAATTCTAAGCTCAGGGAGTGCAGACCATGCACTGCCAGGCTTTTCTGTAGCAGTAAGGTAATGTTAGAAGCATAGAAGTCCTAGGAGAGGCTCTGTGTCATCCACAGATGCCACATGCAGGCCAGCCAAGACAGCCCAGGCTCCTCATCAAAACCTCTGCCTGAAGAAATGCAGACCCAACTTCTCAAGACCCAGACAGCTTAATATCCACAGGACAGGGCAGAGCAGCCTCCCTGGCTGAACATCAGGTGGGGAGATGAGGTTCAGCACAGTACTTCCAGGAAAGCACCACAGATCAGGATACTTCCCACCAGGGCAGCCTCCCTCACAGCCACCAACCTTCCCAAGCCCTGGACACCATGCTCTGACACACACACTGAGCTTGTTTCCAGAGAGGACAGCTGCCCATACCTCCTGGCCACCTCCTGAACCCATCCCTGCCCAGGTTTCTCCCATAAAAGAGGTTTTGAAACAAAATAGAACTATCCTGTGTTCTAGTTCAAATGCCTTCAATTTGTCTCAAAAGCTTCAGTTTTTTTATCCAGCTCTTGGCTACTTCTTGCTAAAGAAGAGATCACCTCATAACCCCCGAGCTCCAGGTTTGATATCTTTCAGAAACGTGGGACAAGACCAGACAGTTCCAGGAGGTATTTGCATCAGGAGTGTCAGGCAGGGAAGTTTCCCCACAAAGTTAACTCCCCAGGAGCAGTGCTGGCCTCACTCCACACACACATCCATGGCAGGCGCAGGCCAGGAGCTTCACCCCTCTTACCTCCTGGACAAGTGGCTGCTGGAAGAGGGGAATGAGTGGGTTGGTCCTTGGAATGTCAATGTGGATCTGGAAAAGAAGGTGGGTTACACACACCAGCTGTGCTTTCCAGGGGCACAGTAACTTGTGACAGGCTAACAGGGGAATCCACCATGAGTGTTCCCCCAGGCAAGAGCTGACAAGGTACAGATGACAGCTGTACTGAGAAAATCATCTACAGTCTGCTCTGCTCATGTGCAGGCAGGTAGTTCAGAGCTGAAATTCTCCTAAATTAGATCAGTTTAGGAAAAGCTTAAACTAACAAGTGCCTTTCCCCAAAGAGAAGACTCCTCCTTGGTACAGCCAGAGCAAGTCCTGGCAGGACTCCAGCATGGGGACAAGCAGCAGCAGGAGGGAGGAGAGGGCTCTGGGCCAGGCAGGAGGCAGGAGCAGGGCTCCTACCTGTCTGTAGGTGTCCTGGTGGTGCTCCTCGTTGCGGGAGTCGTAGTACTGCTGGATGAAGCCGAAGTACTCCTCCCTCTTCCTCTGCAGGGTCAGCTTGCGGCGCTCCGAGTTGGCCGGGAGGTAGCCCTGCGTTGGGAGAGCTCAGCTCAGGGCAGACCCTCCTTCTCACCAGCCCAAAATCCTGCCAGCTGTGCACAAACATCGGGCACACAGCTCAGGAGCTGGGGAAAGAGCTTTCATGGAGTTTGGCCTTCCTAAGCCCCTGAGCTTGGAGTAATCCAACTTCATGAGGTTCAGTTCTCCAGAGGAGAGTGACCCAGGCAGTCCCCACACCAGGTGGGCTTTGAGCTCCAGGAGGATGCAGCAGTGGAGCTCCCTGATCAAAAATCCCTACAGCTCACCTGGAAGCTGGGCAGTGGGAACACACAGGCAAAGCTGGCTATGGGACACAGGCAGGTGTGGGAGCAGTGTCCCTGGGGTGGCACAGTGCTCCCAGAGTCCAGGGTCACAGCTCCCAGTACTCACTGACAGCAGCCTCCACGTCACAGGCCGGACCTCTCTGGGCACACCAGGCCAGCTGCACTTCCTCAGCTCATCTGCAAACGGACAGTGGTGGCAATGGATTAGATCCTAGGCACGTCCAGGCACCACTACACCTAGAAGGAGAGGAAAGGCCAGTCTGCTCCTGCAGGCTCTGGAGACAGTGAGCCTCCAGGAAGGCTCCCACACGAGCAGTGACTGGGGATGTGGGTCTGCTGCAAGGAGAGCAGAGGTGATTTCAGCCCAGCTTCCAGGGAGCTGCAGGATCACCAATGTGCCAGGACCTCCTTCTCATGCAGAGACAGCCCCCAGTGATCCCAACCATCATGTGCAAGACGGAGAATGATTAGGGACAGACAGGGAGGGGCAGGAGGACATCACCATCTGCCAACAGGGCGATTCCTGCGCACACCCATCTGGCACAACTGCAGGCAGTGGTTTTTTCCACCCCGAAGCAGACCCTGCAGGCAGCAGGCCCCTTCTGCCCAGCCCAGCCTCACTGTGCCCCACTCACCCAGGTCGGTGTTGTGGCTGGAAAGGAGCTGCCGGAACTTCTCCAGGCGCGTTTTCTCCCGCACGGTCATAGGGGGAGCCCCGGAGGCGTTTTGGTCAGAGATGCGAGCCACGAGGGGAATGACAGGCCGGAGGGGCAGGGACTGCTGCTTCTGCAGGGGGCTCCGCACACAGCCCTCCTCTGGCAAGGACAGAGGCTGCACTGAGCTGGGCATGGAGCTCCCACCTCACTGCCACAGCCACTGCAGGACACTGCACATTCCACCTTTCTGCCCCTCAGCACCACTGGCCACTCCAATGGATCAGCAGTTCACAGGCATCTGTGGTGCCTCTTCCACCACTTCCCCCCATTTCTGCCTCCTTTCCTTGCTCCTCCATCCAAACACCAGCCTGCAAGTGGACCAGACTTCCCTCCACACAGGGAAGGACACAGGAGACAAGGCAGAACTGACGTTCAGATCTGCTCTGCTCTCCAGATCCAAACAGCAATGGAGCTGATTCCAGAGCAGAGAGAGGAGCTGATGGGCTGCCAGTGCCATCCTGAGGTACTCTCAGTGCACAGGCAGGCAAGGCAGTGAGCAGGAGCTGCTGCTGCCCAATTCCCTGCCCCAGCTGTGTCAACACCACCTCACCCAGGCCTTTGCTAAGAGCAGCACATCAAACCACCGTGGAAACAGACAGTGAGAACTTAACAGATCTTAAAACTTAGCACCCAGAACATGGAATACTCTGGGGCAGACACTGAGCAGCTGAGGACAAGCATTAAAGCCAGGCCTCTGAAAATGGCTCCTTGGAGTACAGGATACCAAAAGGAAGAAAAGCCTCTTGCCCATACTGGGAGTAGCAACGAGCAGCTGAGTTCAGTGGCCAGGCAAGAGAGCACTGGAGCAGCAGGCTGCTCCTGGAGATGGCTCTTACCAGAGGTCCTGGAGAGCTGGGCCTCGCTGCTGGACTTGATGACCTTGCAGTTGGTGGGCAGGTCCCCCAGGGCAGGCTGGCAGCGCTCGGGCTTGGCCCGCAGCTTGCTGTGGTTCTCCAGAACCTGCGCTGCCGTGGCCTTGGCCACCTTAGAGTTCAGAGTTTGCAAAGAGGACGAGGAGGAGGAGGAGGAGAAGTCCTCGTCTTCGTCATCCCCGATGTCCCAGGCGTCGCTGGTACTGCGGGCAAACTCGTGGAAGCTGGAGGCCTTCTTGCTTTTCATGGGCAGCCCGGCGGCCTTGGAGCGGTCCTTGATGAAGCTGTGAGCCAGAGCAGCAGGATCAGAGCCCTGCTGCTGCTCCAGCTCGTGTGCTCCTTTCCCCACGCCCTCGCTCCTATCAGCCAATCCCTCTGTCCAGCCTCCCTGCTCCTCCTCCCAGACCTAAGGAATATGTTAAGTCTCCTGCTGTCAGGAGTGGCTGTCACAGGCTGCTGTGACAGCAGTCTGAGGCCACAGTGGCAGCACACAGCTGGAGAGGTGCCAGCCTTCCTGCCTCAGAAGGACAAACAAAAAAAGGAGACAGGTACAATTCCCCCAGCTGTCCCCCACCCTACACAAAACAGGTAGATTATCACCCAAAAGAAGATCTTGCAACCTGGAGAGAGGCATGTCAGAGGGCAGCCAGAGCAGGTCTCCTTCCATGGGCACTCCCAGAACAGCTGCAGCTGCTCCCAGCAGCCAGACCAGCCTGGGTCTGTCCTCAGGCACAGAAGGAATTTACTCTTTAGCTACAGGAGCCAAAGTCCAGCACCTGAAGCAGGGAACTTTCACCACTGCACAGGACAGGGACAAGAGGCAGTTCAGACCAGCAATTCTGCCTTTTCCTGCTGGGAACACTGCTGCAGTTCTACCTCCCTTTCCCTTAATTCCTCCAGCTCCAGAGGAGCAGAAGGATCAGACACTGCTAAAAAATAAAATAAATCTGTTTCCTTTGATGTGGGTGTTACTGTATGGATTTCTGGCCATAAAGGGCACCAGCAGATAAGCTCTCCCTGCAAGATTTTGCAGAGCTCAAGGCAGTACCACACCCTTGCACTGCTGTCCTTCTCTGTTGCAATATCACAGTGCCAGGGATGCTGGAGACCTGCACCTACTGCACAGCTGCCAGGCCTGTGCTGCATCTGCAGCAGACACACACTCACTTTTTGGTGAGCCGGGAATCCAGCGGAGGATGCTGTGCTCCATACACAGGCTGAATGCTGCAGGAAGGGAAAGGAAAAAGAACAAGATGCTGTAAAAAGAGGTCCTGCAAATAACCTCAGCCTCAACTGGGCTCATGCTTCTTGCCTGGTATCAGGAGCTGAATAAAAAAGCCCAAAAGCAGCTTCAAAAACCTTCTAACTTACAAGCCTCAGATCCAAAGTGCCACATGCAGATGAAGATTTGTTCTTTGCAGGAGCAAAGAGAAGCCTTGTTTAAACTCTTAGGCCTGGTCCAGCCTGAGCTGGGATTTGAGATCTGCACCACCAGCTCACTCCACGCGTCCAGGTGTCTCAGCCTACCTGCTGCACACGCTGCCATTTGTTCTCTTTTCCAGTCTGGGGAACTCACCCTCCCCAGGACAGGGAAGGACTCCAGGCAGTGACACTGTACTCCCCCATGGATGTTCAGAGGGTTTGAAGCCCATGCTGGCTCTCAGGATCACTGCCAATGCCACGGAGAAGGAATTCCTGCTACAGGACGTGGTTTGACTCAGATCCAAATCCTGCTTTAATCAATGACTTCCTATGTGGCCTGAAATGAGTCACCACATCTTGGTCCCTGGTTCCTTGGGACAAGGAGCCTGAGGGCTCCAGGCCCTACAAGGGGAGCATCACCTCAGAGAGGAGCTACTAAAAAAAAAAAAGTTCATCACTGTTTTTACAGACTCTGGAGGTGAGACAGGGATCCTGAGCTATCACCTGCATTGGAGGAACTATTGACAGCCACCCACCCTGGAAAACAACCTCTGGAAAACAAGTGCTGCAATGCCATGGCACAGACAAAGGCCCTTTCAGAGCTGGCACACAAGGAACAAGCTTCTCTTGGGTCAATAGAGCTGGCCTGGTTTCTAGGAGCTGCAGATGGTGGCCGGCAGTAAAACCAGCAGGCCAGCCATGGAGGAGAGGGATGGCAGCCTGGTGCAGCTGGGAACAAGCTGAGGATGCAAAAGCAACAGGTCCAGCTGGCAGGGCAGAGATGCAGAGAGCCAGGGAAGAGGCTGGGAACAGCCACAGCACAGAGAGGTCGTGGGGGAGCAGCCAGGCAGGGGTGGGCTCACCACTGCAGTGGCTGTCCCTCGAGGCTGGAAGTCCTCAGGGAATTTATCCATCGAGGATTAAGCCTAGGACAGAGGGTGGTGACTAATGAGCACCTGGAAGTCAGGACTGCAATTAAGCAGAGGCACCTCCACGGGTTGACATAGCAAAGAGATGATGAGGAGGAGGAAGAACAAGCCCTCCAGATCAGCATTGCTGCCCAGTGACTTGTGGCAGCTGCCTGCAGGACAGGAGGCAGCAGAACCTCCCCCATGGCCAGGACCAAACTCAGGGTCCCAGCATGTCCAGCCAGGGCTCCTCCTCCCTGTCAGGGACCCGAGGCTGCCACAGGGAAACTGCTTTGGTTTCCTTCACTATTCCAAGGAAGGATGTGTGTTAGGGAGAGGAGGGGATGTGGCAGCCAGTGCTGGGGGAGGAAACCCTTTCCTGGGGTTGTGAATCAGTGTTTGATACCATGGCAGAGGTCCCACCTGCACACAGCTCTTTTGGAAGTCTCACCAGCCAGACACTCCCCAGGAAGAACCTGAAGCTGGTCTAAGCTGTGCTCCCAGCCTGCTGGATGAGTCCCCAGCTCTGTCCCAGTCAAACTCTTTGGACAGGCATTTCCTGTTCCCTGGGTGTTCAGTGACCTGAGGTGTGAGGGACAATGGCTGTGCTCCTGTGTGACACCTGCAGGACCAGCACAGGCTGTGGGTTATTGACACTGCAGCAGAGCACAGCCATGAAACACCACTGCCCCTCTGGACACACAGCACATCTGCTTCAGCAGGCTGATTCTCCCCTTCTGAAACAGCATTTAAATAACCCCTGGCTGCCCATCTCTCTAAAGAGCAGGGAATAAACAACACATCACAGAGGACAACATGCCAGAGCACTCAGCCAACACATCCCTAGAAAATTACCAGGCAGAGAATTCCCAGTGCAAAAAACCACAAGACAGCACTGGAAAAACAAAGCAGCACTTAGCAGTTCTAACTTCCACCTAAAATCCACCCTAAATCTACAGGGACCAAAAGCCAATAAACTTTATTAGCAAATAAAAGCTAATACAACTAAATGACCAAACACACAGAGTGTCATGGAGAAGGAAGCTAACACAGTATCCAAGTCCCTACAGAGCCTCCCTCTGCCAGATTGTCAGGGGAAAGGAAGGAGAGAGCCAAGAATCTGCACAGGAGGGTCTCTGCTCTCAAAGCTCAGACTAAAGAGAGGGAGGGTGATGTCTGGGGGCCATGGATGCAGGACATCCCACCTCCACCCGCAGCCAGGCTGCTGTTGGTGGCTGTCCCTGGAAAAAGCAGCACCCAGGAGGCAAGAGGCTCCTGGGGCAGGAGATGTGCCAGGCAGGAGAGGGGAGAGCGCTGCCAAAGCCTTGCCCTGCAGAGCGCCTGGGGCAGGCCAGACCGGTTCCCCCGCTTGCAGCTTCCAAGGCAAAGCTCAGAAATCACCCAAAGGAGAAGAGAGGTGCTGCCCACGACCCTGCTGACACCTCCGGGTGAGAGGCAGGAGCAGCTGGGAAATAACCCAGGGAAAGGCCAGGGTTTTGCTCCCACAGGGGCAGCAGAGGAGGAACAGAGAGCCCCTCGCTCTCCCTCAGCTCACCACAGCCATGGATTGTCCAGCCAGCCCGAAGGAGCTGCACAGAGATGGGCAGATGGGGAAAAACACTTTAGAAAGAGAAATTTAACTGGCCCAGCAGGATTTAAAACCAACTAAGCATTTCAGACTGCACCCATACCCCGGGAGGCGAAGGGCAGGGTTCAGATAAGGCAAATGAGAGCAGAAGTGAGGAGCAGAGGCAGCAAAAGCTCTTGAGAAGCCTCCACAGAGACCTGATGCCCTCTTTCCACATCAGCCCTGCTCCCAAGGCGTTGTAGGGAGCCCCTCCTTCACCAGCACCATCTTTTCTGCCTAAATACCATGTCAATCACACATTTCACTTGTTTCTGCCATCCCTAGGGGAAGCAGGGCACCACAGCCGGAGGAACTGAGGCAGGGCAGGGACAGGAGGAGCCCTCACAGCCCTTCCCTGGAGCACAGGGGGCCAGGAGCGACACCCACCCAGGACAGGGGAACGTGTGAGCGGGGACACTGCTGCCAGCCAAGGCGACGCCTCCAAGGACTCGGGAAGGATGAGTTTCCCTCAGAATCTGTGGAGAGGGAGCGGCACAGCCCTGGTCTGAGCCTGCCCCAAGAGGCCTCCAAGCAGCCCGGTCCCGCGGGGGCACACAGGGGTCCCTCGGCGCCTGCCCTGCCCTGCCGGTGAGGGAGCAGTTCCGTCCCTTCCCTTGTCCCTCATACACTGAACCTTCCACCGGCCAATTCCCGTCCCACACCCGGGGCGCCGCTGGCACCCCCCGCTCCAGGCAGGAACCCCGGCTCCTCAGCCGGGACAGATCCCCCGCACCCCCGAGCCGCACAGGGTTAGTCTGGGCTCCAGCCCCTTCCCCCTGCGGAGCGCGGGGGGCGCGGCCCTCACACCCCCTCCCGGGGCTCACCTGCCCGGCAGCTTGGCGCTCCGCTTCCAGAACTGCCTGCCGCTCTCGGCCGCCATGGCGGAGGCGGGGCGGGCGCGGCGGGCCGGCCAGGCCGCGAGCGGGCAGCGGG